>NC_034595.1:88543047-88549086 GCF_900095145.1 Mus pahari
AGGCAGGTGGATTTCTGAGTTCGAGGCCAGCCTGGTCTACAAAGTGAGTTCCAGGACAGCCAGGGCTATACAGAGAAACCCTGTCTCGAAAAAACCAATCAATCAATCAATCAATAAAACCAGTCTCAACAAAATGGCTCAGAGGGTAAAAGCTGTGTCAGACATGTGCTGTTTGAATGTCTTTCTTACACATACAGAGAGAGAGAGAGAGAGAGAGAGAGAGAGAGAGAGAGAGAGAGCGAGCTCTAAGCCTGTGGCCCCAGCACACAGGAGGCTAAGGCAGGAGAATGACTGTAAGCTCACAGCCAGCCTATGCTACATTGACCCTGTCAAGAAACAGAACCAAGAAACAGAGAAATCGCCCCAATTAAATGTTGTTTTTATAAGAAAAAAAAAAAAAAGAAAGAAAAGAAACAGAGAAATCTGAAAACGCTGTACAAGTTCGCAGAGAGACCTGGGGTGAGGGGGTGGCCAGAGAGGGCTCAGAGTAGACCCCGCCTTGCCTAAGTGAGTTTTAGGGGAGAGTCCTAGCTCAGGCCTTTAGCGAATCTGACAGGCTGGCCCAGACAGAGGGGCTGTGAGGTACGTGGCAGTTTAGGTGAGAAGACAGTGTGTGAGAGGTATGTGCCAGCAGGGGTTCAATTGTAAGTGAGGGCCACACGGTTTGGGTGTGAACAGGTGTCTGGTGTGAACCTTGTCCAAGTGTACCTTGAAAGTGTGTGTCGGGGCTGGTGAGATGGCTCAGCGGGTAAGAGCACCGACTGCTCTTCCAAAGGTCCTGAATTCAAATCCCAGCAACCATATGGTGGCTCACAACCATCTGTTACAAGATCTGATGCCCTCTTCTGGAGTGTCTGAAGTCAGCTACAGTATACTTACATATAATAAATAAATCTTTTAAAAAAAAAGAAAAGAAAAGAAAAAGTGCGTGTCAGGGCTAGAAGGAAACAGGATTTGTAGATCTAGCTCATTTCTTACTGGTTCCCCAACCCTGTCCACGACACTAACTGGGACCCCTATTTTCCCCTTCCTGTCATCTCCTGCTCTATCCCTCATCACCTCTCCCTAGCCATCAGCCCCAACCCACCCAGGCGGAAAGAGGTGACCTCGCCCAAAAAGTCCACCCGGGGCTGGCGGCCCCTGGTGACCAAGCGCAAGCCAAGCCAGGGCCCAGAGGATGTGAATGGGGCTGGGATGGTCAGGCCACAGATCGGAGGCCCCAGGGCCCGGGGCGCCTCCTGCGGGCCGTCGTAGAATTGCAGGTAGGAGCCCGGTGCGCACGGGTCGCGGGAGGATGCTTTGGTTGTTGGTGTGGCCGCTGTAGCCTGGGTGATCCGGGAGGCCGAGGACAGGCTGTAAACCAGAAAGAAGCGGAACTGGAAGCGCATCCTGTCTTCAGGAGCTGCAGCACGCAACCACAGAATGCAGTCGGTGTCCGGAGTCACGAAGTAGAACTTTCGTGAAGCCGAGTGCGAGCGCAGCTGCAGCGCGTCTTCCTGCCAGGTCTGTCCGCACAGGTCCGTCAGATCCGCTGCGGGGAGAGTGCAGGGACGGGGTCATGCGGGATCTCACACACACACACACACACACACACACACACACACACACCCAACGTCCCGGGCTCGCCCTCTCTGCGTGATCCAGGAAGTCGCGCTTCCTCTATAAGCCTCATCGGCAAAACAAGGATGCATTTTTGTGAACACTTTATGACTTCATTCAAAGTCACAACTCCTAATTTAAAATCTCTGGATTTCAGCCCCTAGAGTGGTGGCATCTACCTGTAAAAACCAATATTCCGGAGGACAGGAAGAAGCATGGTGAGTCAAGGCTAGCCTGGGTTACAAATCCAGAAAGTGTCTCAAAAGAAAAAACTGTAACAAAATAATCAGGCCTAGCTATGCACGCCTTTCATCCTTGGATCCGGGAGGAGGCACAGGGATCTCTGTGAGTTCAAGGCCAACTCTGGTCTTTAGAGTGAATGCCAGGACAGACAGGACTACAAAATGAGATTCTGTCTCCAAAAATGTGAGAAGGGGGTGGGATTGGGACAGAGACAGGGAGAGGGAGAGTGTACATATGGTTTTTAGGTGCTGCGTATCTCTGATCCCAACACTTGGGAGGAAGAGGCAGGAGGATCGGGCCGCTCAGCTGCACAGTAAGTTCAAGGCCAGCTGAGATACCCGAGACTCCTGTCTCAGTAAAATGGTCAGGGGGATGATGTATACACAGTATTGTTTCCAAGGCAGCTGCAGAATCTGCAGACCTCTCTAAGATCAGATACTACCCCCAAGGTCTGCAGTGTTCACTACAGGAAGGACAAACAGAAACAGTCAAGCAGCCAGAAGTACAAACGTCTCCTGTCAAATTGGATCTTGTGGTCAAGATAAAAAACAAAAACAAAAACAAAAAACAAATGTTACTTTCCCAAGTATTTTGTAGGCTGCGATTGCAACAGAAAAACTCCTGGACATCTAAGTTTCTCATCTGAGTTTGCTCAGAATGTAATGAATTACTAAAGTGTCAGACACCACACACACACACACACACACACACACACACACACACACGCGCGCGCGCGCGCGCACGCGCGCCCTCGGGTATCTTGTGTGAGGATGGGGTGGATACAAGTGGGCGCCTCCCCACCTTTCTCCCATTCTCTATGTCTCCTGGCTAAAGGAGATCCTAATTGCATCCCTGTGTTCTGGGGATTAGTATGTGACCTAGTTCTGACCTATAAGATTTAAGAAGGGGTATGCTGGGAGTTTGGGGGGAATATTTTTCCTCCCTGCTTTAAAGAAAGGGGGATGGTACTGGAGAGATGGCTCAGTGGTTAAGAGCACTAACTGCTCTTCTTGAGGTCCTGAGTTTAATTCTCAGTGGCTCATAACCATCTGTAGTGAGATCTGACGCCCTCTTCTGGTGTGTCTGAAGACAGCTACAGTGTANCCCTCTTCTGGTGTGTCTGAAGACAGCTACAGTGTACTTACATATAATAAATAAATAAATCTTTAAAAAAAAAAAACTAAAAATAAATAAATAAATAAAAAGTATAATGGCACACACATTTAATTTCAGCACTCAGAGACAGAGGTGGGAGTATCTCCCAAAGTTTAAGACCATCTACAGTGCATATCAAGGCCTTACTCAACATATAAACAATAGTAGATGATGATGACGATGATGATAAGGACCAAGCAGAAGTAGCTGAGAGCGGGGGTTACAGTCCTGTAATCCCAACTAAAAAGATTAAAACCACAAGGCCTGCCTGAGCTATAGAGTGTGTTCAAGGGCAGCCTTTAAAATTTTTTTTATTTAATTTTTTTTTCAAGACAGGATTTGATAGCCTTGACTGTCCTGGAACTCTGTAGACCAGGCTGGCCCAGAAGTCAGAGACCTGCCTGCCTCTGCCTCTGAGATCAAAGGCACGCACTACCACTGCCCAGTTGGGGTACTTTTCTCCCCAGCTGGCTGGGGATGTAGCTCAGGGGCAGAGTGTGTATGGAACCGTGTGAGGCTATAGGTTCAGCATCCAGTTTTGTAAGAAATAAAAGATGAAGCCGGGCATGGTGGCACACGCCTTTAATCCCAGCACTCGGGAGGCAGAGGCAGGTGGATTTCTGAGTTCAAGGCCAGCCCGGTCTACAAAGTGAGTTCCAGGACAGCCAGGGCTAGACAGAGAAACCCTGTCTCGAAAAACAAGAAAGAAAGAAAGAAAGAAAGAAAGAAAGAAAGAAAGAAAGAAAGAAAGAAAGAAAGAAAGAAAGAAAGAAAGCAAGCAAGCAGAAGTCAGGAGTCACAGCAGCCCTCTTACAAGGAAGAGGTTATGACACGATTTAGCTACTGGAGTAACCATCCCTGGTATCGCTTATGGCTACTGTTAAGAATAAAATAAAGCACTAGATTTCACAAACACTATTTACTTTGATATCTGTTCCATTTGTTTGCTTGTTTGAGATGGAAATTCATGTCCCTCTGGCTGGCCTCAACATGCAGAGATCCCCTGCCTCAGAGTCCTGAGGAATGAGAGGACATGTGCCACCACTCCCCAACTTTAGAAGTTTTTTACGTGGTCCTGGGGATAGAACCCAGGGCCTTACACATCTTTAGCAGATGCTCTGTCACTGAGCTGCACTCCTGTCCCGTTGGCTGCAGGAGACACAGCAGAGTGGAAGCACTGGTGTCAGAGGTGGAATGAAGGGATGTCCAATGCAAACTGTCTCACCCACAGCCCCAGACCCAAGGGCTTACCCCACCCACCCCCAGATCCCTGCCTCAGACTCACTCGGATCTCCAGCCTTCTAAAAGGGATTGGAGTAGATTCGAGAATACTAATGAGTGCTAACTGGGGAAAGCCTGGAAGCAGGGTCTCTTTCCAGGCCCTTCCTACTCACCTGTCCCCAAGGCAGACACAGTCAAGGCAGTTGCCCCCAACAGGAGTAGCCTTTGGGGCAGCTGCCAAAGAAAAGCCATCCTGGATCTGTGCCCAGCAGGGGGCAGACCTGCGCAATCTCCTGTAGGTCTTTGGGGAGACTGGGGTGCAGGCCCTGGCTGCTCCAGGAAATGAGCAGTGCACAAGGGGACAGGGAGGCTCCTCAGATCTCCTCACTGTGTTCTGGGCTCTCCCTCCCAGGTCTTCCTCCTTTGGATCAGAATTATGTCTCAGGGTTGCCATGGAGATCTGGGGCCCCAAGCTGGAGAAGTCAAGGATGTCTGTTCATCCTTTGCCAGACAGGAACCAGGAGACTCGGATCCTGCTTAGCTGCAGGGCTTCTAGAAGAGAGGCCTCCGCCTTCTGTGAACTACTGCCTTCTTAGATAGGTGGAGGGACTAAGCTTGAGAGAGGCTCAGGACACCAAAGGAACCTCTCTGAGGACCTAAAGAAGCAGTAAGGGATTGCACATGGCACCAGGAGTTGCTTCAATTCGTAACCAAGGGTTCCTGATCTGGGGTCTTTGAATTCCTATCCACAGTGCTCAGTGCCCATAGCTGTTTGTTCATGACTAGCTGTGTTAGGGTATTCAGTCTTGGCTCACATTTTGCCTCTTCAGACTGCCCTTTTCCAACTGCTTCTAAACCTGACCATGCTCCCAACCAGTAACTCAATCACATCTCTCTGAATTTATCTTCTAAGCACCTCTAGAAACAGATTGATCTTCACGAAATGGTGGTTTGAATAAGCTTGGCCCATGGCAAGTGGCACTATTAGGAGGTGTGGCCTTGTTGGAGGAAATGTGTCACTGTGGAGGCCTGCAGGCTTTGAGGTTTCCTAGTGTTCAAGCGCTGCCCAGTGTGGAAGACAACACCCCTCTGCTGCCTGCGGATGAAGGATCAAGACGTAGAACTCTCCTCCAGCACCAAGTCTGCCTGCATGGTGCTGTACTTCCTACCGTGATAATGGGCTGAACCTCTGAAACCATAAGCCAGCCTTTCACGACAGTTGCCTTGGTCTTTATAAGCAATAAAACCCTATCTAAAATGCATGGGTTTGTGTTTTCAGACAGAATCTGATGCAACTCAGGCTGGCCTCAAACTTGATATAATGCAGCCAAGTCTGAACTTTAGTTCCTGTTCCTTATTCCTCTGCCTCCCAAGAGCAAGGATTAGAAAGTATTGTGTGTGAGGACAATTGCTCATTCTGGGGACAAGTGGATGTTGCTAGAAGGCGTTGACAGAGAGTTAAAGGGTTAACAATCACAATAACCCTGAAGACAGACAGGGCTCTGAAAAGTTCCCAGCACTTGTGACTGGTGACACACTTTCATATCTCTAGTGACTCCCTGCTCCCTCCCCTTGAGCTATATTGTGGCTCTCTTGAGTGAGGATGCTAGGCCTGGTACGCCTGTTAACTGCTCTGTCAGACATATCCCTGTGAGCCCACAGAACAGGTTCCTTTAAATGATGAGAAATGGGGAGGCAGAGGCAGGCGGGTTTCTGAGTTCGAGGCCAGCCTGGTCTACAAAGTGAGTTCCAGGACAGCCAGGGCTATACTACTACTTTCGTGGCCCTTTCACAATAGTCTTAACCCTGTCTCGAAAAACC
>NC_034595.1:88549780-88550877 GCF_900095145.1 Mus pahari
GGCTGTCTTCAACCAGAAGAGGGCATCAGATCCCATTACAGATGGTTGTGAGACTCCATGGTTGCTGAGAATTGAACTCAGGACATCTGGAAGGGTAGTCAGTGCTCTTGACCACTGAGCCCCCAGACACCCCACCCCCTGCCCGCCATCACCCCCAGAGCCATATTTCCTACTTTCGTGGCCCTTTCACAATAGTCTTAACCTTTAGTCTCTCACTTCTCTTTTGTACAAAATGGGGACAACACTAAAATACCTTATTGGCATATTGGGAAATGTCATGTTAAATGAACAACGTAGCCGGGCAGTGGTGGCACACGCCTTTAATCCCAGCACTTGGGAGGCAGAGGCAGGTGGATTTCTGAGTTCGAGTCCAACCTGGTCTACAAAGTGAGTTCCAGGACTACACAGAGATATCCTGTCTTGGAAAAACAAAAGCAAAACAAAACAAAACAAAAAATTAACAATGTAAATTTAGTTTTCAAGACGGGTGTGGCAATGCACACCTTTCATTCCTTTCATTCAGGAGGCAGAGGCAGGCAGATTTCTGAGTTGAGGCCAGCTTGGTCTACAAAGCAAGTACCAGCACAGCCAGGACAACACAGAGAAACCCTGTCTTGGGGGGAAAAGTCAGCTTTTAAATATCGTACATTTCCATTTTAGGCGCTGGAGAAAATTCAAGGAACGAAATAGCTAATTTATTTTGTGATAAGTAGCAAGGTAAAAAATATACAGTGATGTCAACAGACAAGGCATTTTAGAAAGGCCCTGACATTTTGTCAGGACAGCCAGGGAAGGCCTCCCTAAGAGGTGCTTTTGAGCACAGACCTGAAAAAATATGTGGGAATGTTGCAGTAAGGTGGCTTCATGGATAAGGGTACCTGCAAAACAATCCTGACAACCCGAGCTGAGCTCCAGTATCCCCAGTAAGACATCTGGATGTGTTTGCACACATCTGTAATTCCAGCATTCCTACAGTGAGATGAGAGGTGAACACAGGAGGATCACTCAGAGGTTTCTGAGTCAGTAATTTCTTTCTTTTTTTAATTTATTATTATTTTCTTTATTTACATTTCAAATGCTATCCCGAAAGTTCCCAA
>NC_034595.1:88551382-88554651 GCF_900095145.1 Mus pahari
TATATATATATATATATATATATATATATATATATGTTGTTTTATGGTTTGTATGTATTGTGAGTATGTACGTGTGTGTGTTTGTGTGTATGTGGTGTCAGGCTGGTTATAATTTTAGGATAGGCAGAGGCTGGCGAGATGGCTCAGCAGGTAAGAGCACTGACGACTCTTCCAAAGGTCCTAAGTTCAAATCCCAGCAACCACATGGTGGCTCACAACCATCTGTAATGAGATCTGACACCTTCTTCTAGTGCGTCTGAAGACAGCTACAGTGTACTTATGGATAATAATAAAGAAATCTCTGGGCTGAAGTGAGCAGGGTCTGAGCGAATGAAGTTGACCGAAGCGAGCAGGGCTGACCAGATCCAGAGGGGTTAACTAGAGTGAGCAGAAGGTCCTAAAAATCAATTCAACAACCACATGAAGGCTCACAACCTTTACAGGCTCACAACAGGTACAGTGTAGTCATATACATAAAATAAATAATTAAATCTAAAAAAGAAGGATAGGCAGGAGGGTTGTTTGAGTCTGAGGCAGGCCTGGACTACATACTGTATCAGTATAGTCAGGGAGAGCAAGAGACACATCTAGAAGAAGAGGAAAAAGAAGGAGGAGGAGGAAGAAGAGAGAGAGAAGGAAGAAGGAGAGGAGGAAGAGGGAGAAGAGGAGGAGGGAGGAAGAAGGAGGAGAAAGGGAGGAGAGAGGGAGGAGGATTAAGAATGATGCCCTCCGCTGCTATGTGCATCTCTGTCCCTGACTCCTACATTCCTAACCCCAAGTCTGATTTTGCTCCTAAAACACAGCTCTTGTGTATCCTGTATCTAGAAATGGGTCTCTGACTGCAGCAAAGCAAGGCTACATTAGAAGGATGTTCAGCTTTTGGTCAGGGGCTACACTGGGTTTTCATCCCTGATACAAAGGTGTTCTTTCCCTTGCTTTGTGTGGGCAGAGCTCCCTCGCTTTAGTACATGATCATTTGATTTAAAAGCACAGCGTGGTGGCTAGGCCAAGTGTACTTAATTTTTGAGAAGGAGATGTGACCTTGAACACATACTTTGATCTTTAAGGAACATTTCCCCCAGATGTCATCTTTACCAGTTTTTAAATTTTGCTTTAGTTAATAATGTGTATGAGCGTGTGGGTCTGGTTGTGGTGGTGTGTAAGTACCCGCTGGTGTTTGTACCACCTGACTGGGGGCATTGGGAGCTGAACTGGGTTCCCCTACAAGAGCTTTTTTTTTTTTTTTTTTTTTTTAAAGATTTATTTATTCTATTTATATGAGTACACTGCAGCTGTCATCAAACACACCAGTAGAGGGCATCGGATCCCATTACAGATGGTTGTGAGCCACCAAGTAGTTGCTGGGGATTGAACTCAGGACCTCTGGCAGAGCAGTCAGTGCTCTTAACCACTGAGCCATCTCTCTAGCTCCTCTACAAGAGCTCTTAACCCATCTCTCTAGTCTAGTTTTTCCTTTCTTTTCCTCCTCCTCCTCCTCCCCCCCCCCCCCTTTAATGTTAGGTTACAGCTCTGGAACCTTGAAGTCCTGATTTCACAGTCTGAAGAAGAAGAGAAAGGCCACAGATCTTGGAGACTCTGTGCAAGTGATACATGGGTCTTGGGGGTTTTAATAGAAAACAGAAAAAGGGGATCTTCAGGGATGGCAGATTCTTTTTCTTTCTTTCTTTCTTATTTTTTTTTTTTTGTTTGTTTGTTTGTTTTGAGACAGGCTGTCCTGGAACTCACTTTTTAGACCAGGCTGGCCTACGAACTCAGAAATCCGCCTGCCTCTGCCTCCCGAGTGCTGGGATTAAAAGCGTGCACCACCATGCCCAGTGGGATGACAGATTCTATTTGCAGAGCAGCTCCCTGGCAGTCTCACAACATAGGTAGCAGCGGGTTTGCTGCATGGATCTCCTGAACCTGACCTGAGGACAGGTGCTGTCAATTAAGTCAGCTTTCCAGTTCAGAGCACCTTGGTCCACCTGAGGCTTTTTGGTCATTGTCAGGTCCCTAACAAACAGGATTAAGTCTCACCTGGCACCTGTGGCTCCTCCCAGTTCTTCTTCATGTCCCCCCCAACCCCAAACGCTGCAGTTTAGGGGCTGGCCTTGCTTTACCCCAGCCTCTCCTTCCTATAGAAACCACTCATTTGAGCCTTAAGCTCTCTTAGCCCTGCTCTGGATCTCTTGGTTCTCGGCTCCTCAGTTGGTTAGCTTAGTCGGTTTGCCCTCCCCTCCCTCTCTTCCCTCCTCCCTCCTTCCTTGCTTGCTCCTCCCCTCCCATCTCCTCTCCTGGCCTGGTTTAGTCTGGAGCCTTGCAGATGTCTCTGGCTGTGCAATCCCTCTAACTCCAATAAAAATCTTCTCACCAGGCGTGTGGCGCACACCTTTAATCCCAGCACTCGGGAGGCAGAGGCAGGCAGATTTCTGAGTTCGAGGCCAGCCTGGTCTACAAAGTGAATTCCAGGATAGCCAGGGCTATACAAAGAAACCCTGTCTCGAAAAACAAACAAACAAACAAAAAACCTTCTACGGGCACATCCGGAGCACCACCGGGAGCTCGCTCATCCTCATTTTCATTCCACCATTAACTCTTCACTGTCCACTCCCCTCTACCCCACTTTAAGCTCTCCCCATTTCTCTTCCTTCTAAGTCTGCTCTTTCTGGGGTTTCTAAATCTTTGGTAGACATTCTATATCCTTCATTAGCCATGTTAGAGAAACCAGCGTATCATAGTGGACAGAGCAGTAAGGTGTCATCATGTGCTCAGAGAAGCAAAGAGGGACAAGGAGGCAGCTGGGAGAGAAAGGCCCAGGACCTGAGACTGAAAATAAATTACTAAGCTGGGCTATGTCACACACCTTTGATCTCAGCACTCGGGAGGCAGAGGCAGGTGAATTTTTGAGTTCGAGGCCAGCCTGTTCTACAGATCGAGTTCCAGGACAGCCAGGGCTATACAGAGAAACCCTGTCCAGAAAAACAACAAGAAGAAAGTTCGTTAGTGGAAGAGTGAGACAGCAGTAGGCAGCTGATCCTCTTTGTAGAAATCCAGCTCCCTCATTCCCCTGGCCTTACACTTCATTACCTCTGGCCTGTATTTCTGCAACAGCCCAGGCACAACCAAACCAGCGCTGCAATTCTACACTGTCTCCTACTCTCCCTCTGTCTTAGTCAGGGATTCTATTCCTGCACAAACATCACGACCAAGAAGCAAGTTGGGGAGGAAAGGATTTATTCGGCTTACACTTCCATACTGCTGTTCATCAC
>NC_034595.1:88558692-88568106 GCF_900095145.1 Mus pahari
TCACTCTGTAGACCAGGCTGGCCTTGAACTCAGAAATCCGCCTGCCTCTGCCTCCGGAGTGCTGGGAGTAAAGGTGTGCACCACCACTGCCCGGCTTCTTTTCTTTCTTTAAGATTTATTTATTTATTATATGTGACTACACTGTAGCTGTCTTCAGAAGAACTGACCTTATTCTTTGCTTGTACCTAGAATGGTATATAAAAGCAGACTGGGAAAAAAAAAGACCCTCTTCAGCGCTGGCTGGAGTCTTTTTTTTTTTTTTTTTTTGGTTTTTCGAGACAGGGTTTTTCTGTGTAGCCCTGGCTGTCCTGGAACTCACTCTGTAGACCAGGCTGGCCTCGAACTCAAAAATCCACCTGCCTCTGCCTCCCAAGTGCTGGGATTAAAGGCATGCACCACCACTGCCTGGCTGTCTTTTCCTTTTTAATCCTCCCTCCCTTGAGACCCTATTGATTGACTGAGCTGGCTTGGTCATGTGTGTGTGCAGTATCTGCAGAGGCCATACTGATGCCCTGAAACTGGGGTCACAGGAAGTTGTGAGCCAGCCAGTGTAGGTGATGGGACCCCAAACTCTCGTTCTCCAACTCTTTCTGTTGTCTTAAACAGTGGTTAACTGAGGTGCCTACTCAGCATCAAAGTAGGCTCTGGCTGCCAGTCCCCCTCAGTCCCTACCTGTTCCAGGGCCCTCATGGCTGGCACATCCTGCCACCTACCCTGAACTCTGCCTCCCAAGTGCTGGGATTAAAGGCGTGCGCCACCTTGCCCAGCTGATCTTTGTGTTTTTTATTTTCAATCTAAAAGTCAACCACGGAACCAAATCTTGCTTCAGTAAATTAGCTGACTTCAGTTCAAGGTTACTTAGGGGCTGGTGGGGTGGGGTGAGGAGTTGTTGAGTAGATAAGGGAGGAATTAGTCCTTGAATTCCCACAGGACTTTTACATATCTAAAGTCTTGGAATTTTCTCTCTTTAGCTGTAATAGCTCTTTTCCATTACAAGACACTGTGATACCTTTTAGGGTTCTTTAGGTTCAAAGGGGAAGTAGTTGCAGAAAGGATATAGTATCACAGCAGGGAGCTAGGGTGTTCCCTGCATAAAGAATTAAGAGGTCAAAGTGTAGACTGGAGACAGCCTACAGCAATGAACACGCCCCAGACCAGACCTGTGTAAGCTTCTAAACAACCTGCAACTCAATGACTGAGCCGATCACGTCTAAGACTACAAATCCCAGGATGCCTCGCCCTCCGCGAGTGGCAGAACGCATTGCACGCTGGGATATGTAGTCCCGTTGTAGCATCCGGAAAAAAAAACATAACGCCTCGTGACGTCAGAGAGCACGGGAAAGAAGCCAGAACTCGGCCAGGCTCAAGTTAAATCATCGATCGGACCGTGGAGCTCTGGCTCCCTCGGTTTCTGCCACTAACAGGTCCCACCCACAGTCCCGGCGGCCCTATGGTGTGCGTTGAGTACTCTCTGGTGTGACTGTCAACAGTTACAGGGGAAGTGTGGAAAGCAAGAGCAGACTCCCGCTCGTCAGAGTAGACGACGGAGGCTGAAGCGTAGCTAGCTGCCTTTACCATGGCGGAAAAAAGACGTGGCGAGTCTCCTTTGGGCAGACGCCTTGCTTTCTTCCGCCAGTCAGATTACAGGGGCTTTCGGCGCAGGGACTCCTGGGAGCACGCATGCGCAGACTGCGGCAGGGCGTACGCCTCCAACGTCCGCAGGCGCGGGGGCTGTCGGGTAGCGGCGGTGACGGCAGCGGCGGCACTTTGCGGCTGGTCGTGCGAGCTGGGCGCGGGCGGGCGGGCGCGGCGGGCGCGGCGCGCGCCGGTGATTGACTGCTCTCCTGGCTGAGGGGAGCGCTGGGTTCTTTCGGCTGGCAGGTGCCCGTTCGGGCGGCGACGGAGGCGGCGCCGGAGGCCGCCGGGCTCGGCGAGTGCTCTCTCGGTCAAGGCCATGGCTCCGCGGCTGCAGCTGGAGAAGGCGGCCTGGCGCTGGGCGGAGACGGTGCGGCCCGAGGAGGTGTCGCAGGAGCACATCGAGACCGCCTACCGCATCTGGCTGGAGCCCTGTATCCGAGGCGTGTGCAGGTGAGGTCCTGGCGTGGCCGAGGCGGGATCGGGGGGACCAGGGAGATGCACGGGGTTAATGCATCTCCTTTCAGTTTGCACGACCCGGGAGCTACGCAGCCCCCGAAGTGATGCGGCTGCTGGGCTCGCATCCTGAAGATGGCGGTGGAGAGAGTTGGAGATAGGGCTTAGTAACTGCTGGGGTGTTGTTTGGTCTTGGCCATAGCTGTGCGCTTTTCACTTGTAAAAGGGGAACTTGCCGGCAGCGAACTCGCTCGACATTGTATCCCCTGTCATTGCACGCTGAGAAGGCCTGATCACCTAAGTGTGGTTTGCTGAGAGCCGGTTTAGAAGAACCTTTGGTTAACCTACGTCATCGGTCCCCCACTCTCATTGGCTGGCTCTCTTTGACCTATAGGCGTTTTCTTTTGGTCACCCTAACTCCACACCACTTTGCAGAGTAAAGTGTTTTTAGCTGTGCAAGTTCTGCTCCTTTTGCGTGGCCCATGGTTCTGATTTTTATTTTTGCGTAGAGTGGTTTCCTTTTCCCCACCTCGTAGCCTGCACCGGCGTGTGTTCAATCGAATTGATAGACCGAGGCATGCTCCGTAGCTCCGTGTCAGCGGGCGTGTAGGGAGATGTGGAAGACGCGGAAGCCTTGGTTCCTGGCCTCGGAGCTGTGCCTCATTTGAGAGATAATGCAAGTTAGGTAGTTTTCAAAAGTAAAGCGGGTGCATCGTTCTAAACTCTTTAGTGTCTGCTCACAAGGACATTAGGACTCCTCGAAGTTCTGTAATGGCATCAATTTGTATAGTATGGAATTTAAACAGTTTACTGAGGTACTCATTTGAAGTGTACAGTTACAGTGCTGGTGGTTTAGCTTGGGAGTAGAGTGGCTGTTTTATATGCTCGAGTCCCTTGGTTCAATTATCTGCACAGGGTATATAAAAGAAAGAGTTCGGTCTGGGGCTGGAAAGATGGCTAATTAGTAAAGAGTGCTCAGGCTTCTCTTCAAAGGATGACAGTACCATTTGTTCTGCGAACCCACAGCAGGTGGTTCACAACTACCTGTAACTCCAGCTCCAGAGTATGCAAAGCCTTCTTCCCGACACTGTGGGCACTTGAGCATTAGTACACACACACACACACACACACACACACACACAAATGATCTGTTTTGATACCGTACAATCGCCAATATCCTTTTTTCTTTCTTTCTTTTTCAATTTTTTTTTTTTTCAATTTGTTTTTGTAGAGCTGGGGACTCTGGTGTTATGTATGTTGAGGATTTAGCCCATGCTTGCCTGGGACTACAGTCCTTCGAGCTAGTAGGTGCTCAAATATGAGAGTCATGGGAGCATAGACATGTGTCATTCATTGTTCTGTTGGTGCTGCAGCTCTAACCCAGAGCCACGTGCAAACACTACTGGTGTTGTATGAGCTACAGCCCCAGCCTGTCACAGTGGGTACGAAGTAGTATATTGCCTCTGTGTGTTTATTGCCTCCTGCTCTGAATAGATCCAGAATCCTGTAGATGATAGGCCAGTATTCTAGTACACAGATACCCCCTCAGCCCCCTTTTCTTGTTAGGTTGCATTTATCTAGTAACTGAGTTGAGAATCTTTTCAGTTCACATCGGCCATTGTTTTTTTCTTTTTTTTTTCTTTTTTTTTTTTTTTTTTCAAATCCTACCGGCGTGTGCCACCACAACCAGCCATTGTTTTTTTCTTTTCTTTCTTTCTATTTTCTTTCTTGGAAACAGGGTTTCTCTGTATAACAGTTCTGGAACTTGCTCCGTAGACCAGGTTGTCCTCAAACTCATAGAGAAATGCCTGCCTCTGTCTCCCAAGCTCTGGGATTAATTGCATGCATATTATCTGTCATAGTTCATGTAACTTTATCCATCCATCCACCCATCCATTTGTTTTTTGAGACAGGGTTTCTTTCTGTAGCCCTGGCTGGCCCTGTAGACCAGGCTAGTTTTAACTCACCTGCCTTTGACTCACAAGTTCTGGGATTAAAACCTTCAGCCACCCCCCACCCCCACCCCGACCCTGGGCCTGACTGTAGTCTCTCCTCTGCCTTTTGAATGCTTGGATTAAAGGCAGTTTGCCACCGTGTACAGCACCATCGTTCAGTTGATGGACTGTAGACTGTAGAGTGTTTGTTTGCTTCTCATAAATTGCTCTCATGAACACATGTGTGTTGGGAAGGGGTTGACTCATGTGGCAGTTGTCTTTAACAGTTTGAGGAGTATTTTTTTTCCCCTAACCTGTTTCACATGCAGTATAGGAAGATTGTAATTTATTATATTTTATATTTGTCTATTTTATTGTGGTTTTGATTACATTTCCCTTTCCCTGATGTCAATTGTGGAATATCCTCCTCTTCCCTTTTTTTTTTTTTTTTGGTTTGGTTTGGTTTGGTTTAAGACAGGATTTCTCCTGGTTGTCTTGGACTCTAGACAGGCTGTCTTCAAACTCAGAGATCTGCTTGCCTCTGCCTCCCTTGGGAACCTGCCACCACACCCTGCCTCCAGGACTGTTTGCATTTCTGAAACTGTTTTGAAAATCAGGGTTAAGAGCTATGGAACTAAATACTCAAGATTCCTCTTTGTGTGGGTGGGTGGGTAAAGGTCCTACCTGGTGGGTTTGAACTATCCTGCTGGCCTCTTGTGTGGGGTTTAGACCTTGGCTTAAACTGTCCTTGCGTTTAGAGTGATTCTCCCTTTGCCTCTTCAGCAGGCATCCATACAGCCTACTTTTGGTATGAACTTTTCTGGTTTTTTTTGTTTGTTTGTTTTGTTTTTGTTTTTCTTTTTTTCTTTTTCTTTCTTTTTTTTTTTAAGATTTATTTATTTATTATATGTAAGTACATTGTAGCTGTCTTCAGACTCTCCAGAAGAGGGCGTCAGATCTTGTTACAGATGGTTATGAGCCACCATGTGGTTGCTGGGATTTGAACTCTGGACCTTCAGAAGAGCAGTCAGGTGCACTTACCCACTGAGCCATCTCACCAGCCCCTTGTTTTTGTTTTTCTAGACAGGGTTTCTCTGTATAGCCCTGGCTGTCCTAGAACTCACTTTGTAGACCAGGCTGGCCTCAAACTCAGAAATCCGCCTGCCTCTGCCTCCTGAGTGCTGGGATTAAAGGCCTGCGCCACCACGCCGGGCTGGTATGAACTTTTCTTCTCACTCTGCATCATCCCTGGTCGACCTGGAACTTGGTGTGTAGACCAGGCAAGCCTTGAATTCAGAGATCCNCCTGCCTCTCCAGTGTTAGGATTAAGAACACCACCACTGGACCACATCATTACTGGTGTAGTAACTTTTGTGCTGTGAAGCCAGTGTAGACTTTCCTTCTTCCAGACTGCTGAGGGATACACAGGAAAGTGTCCCTAACCCTAGGCCACAGCCTGTTGCTGGGAGTTTTAGTTTTTGTGTTTTGAGACACAAGTCTCCTTGTGCAGCCCACATTGACCTTGAGATTCTTCTGCCTCAGCCTTTTCTAAATTAACAAATGAATTTGTGAGACAAAATGTAGGATTTTTGTTTGTTTGTTTTTGTTGTTGTTTTGGGCTTTTTGAGACAGGGTTTCTCTGTGTGACCTTGACTGCCCTCGAACTCACAGAAATCTGTCTGCCTTTGCCTCCCCATGCTGGAAATAAAGTCCTGTGCCACTACCACCAGTTACATTCTTTAAAAGAAAATTGGGGAAAAAAGGTGGTGGGGTAAAGGTCCTGGAGATGGCCCAGTGGTTAGGAGAGCACTAGCTGCCCTTCCAGAGGATTCGGGTTCGAGTCCCAGCACCCACATGGCAACTCTTAACTGCCTGTACCTCCAGTTCCAGGGAACCTGATACCCTCACACGGTGCATGCAGGCAAAATACAAATGTACATGAGATAAAGTTAGGTTGGAGCTTTGGCTCTTGATAGAGTGTTGTATGCAGGAGGCCCATATTCTGTCCCTGCTGCATAAACAGGACACATATTGTAAGGCTCCTGGAACTCCTGAGTGAGCCATGTTTGGAGCCGGGATCAATGCAAAAAACAAGAGGAATTTATTGTTCCAGTGCACAGGCGTCATCCCAGACCCGAAGGAGAGGTGGTGACCCCCAGTGCCAGTTCTGCATGTTTCTATATGGTTTCCAGGGGCAGAATAGAGCATCAGCAACTAGGCACAATATGATTGGCGCAACAGTACACCCTTTAAACTGATTGGTCTTTAGGGAACAAGGTGACAAGGACTTCCCTTGTTTGAAGGTGGGCCACAGTCCCGTCCTGTGGAATGTGACCCCACCCACAGGTCGGTTCTCAATAAGTGTCCTTCTGGAGGGGCAAGTGTTCCATGACCTTCCCAAAGTTCCTGAGCTGACCTTTTCTTTTTCTTTTTCTTTTTCCTTTTCTTTTTTAACAATTTATTATTTATTTTATGTATATGAGTACACTGTCACTCTCTTAGACACACCTGAAGAGGGCATCAGATCCCATTATAGATGGTTGTGAGCCACCATGTGGTCGCTGGGAATTGAACTCAGGACCTCTGGAATAGCAGTCAGTGCTCTTAACTGCTGAGCCATCTCTCCAGCCCCTGAGCTGACCTTTTCAATATCTTTAATCCCAGCTTTGGAGGCAGAGGCAGATTGATTGCTAAAAACTGCAAGGTCAGCCAGGTCTTTGTAGGACAGTCAGGCCAACAGGGGCTATAGAGACCCCGACACAACAAAAACTGTGATCTGTGAGGATAGAGCATTCATATCCTGTAAGTTAGAAGGCACTGGATGGCATTTATTCTTCAACCATGCAACCAGCATGTATTGTACCACCGAGCCTAAGTCCTATTCTCTGTCTCTTTATTTGATAATCAAGGATAGACAACTTATCTTTGTTTCTTTTCAGTTTGAAAGCTACTGGTACCAGGAAGGGCCTCTTCGGGCCTGGAGGAGGCAGGTCCCTGTATGGCAGTCTTTGCCACTTTGCTGGGAAAAGAGAGCTGACTTCTTTGTTCCAGAGGTCTTTTTAACACTATTTTAGTAGTATAATTTGCCATGAGGAATTTTTCTGTCTAGACTGTCCCAAGGAGTCGAAAGCACGCTGACCGGCGCCTGTCTGCGTGGGCAGAAAACACCTTGGGGTGGGTTCGTACTGCAGAGCTAATCTTCCTGAAATAAGATGATCTGCAAGAAAGATTATTACTATTTATTGATTACATGCGGGAGAACCCAACCCTCCCCCGCATGCCCCATGTCCCATTGTCTCTGCATGGATCAATGTTCCATGTCCCAATGGCGGAATGGCGCGGTCTGGTCGTCCGCGGAGCTGTGTCCAGAAGGCGGGTCCAATCGAGTAGGCGTGACGACATTAGTGGTTGGTCCGGGCGACGAGTGGGCATCTCTTTCTTTCTTTAACGCTCTTTCTTTAATGCCGAATGGTGTGCAGTGGCATCTTGACTCTTAGATGAAAAAGGTAATGGAGGCGTTCAGATACCTTTGGAAGAGTAGCCTATGATCAGAGGGCTAGGAAACCTGTCTTGCAAAACTGCCTGTCTAGGAGAATTCTTGGGGAGATGCCTCAGTGGTTAAGACCATTGGCTGCTCTTACAGAGGACCTTGGTTCACTTGGTTCTAAGCATCCACATGGTGGCTCCCAGACTCCTTCCTGTAATTCAGTTACAGAAGATCTGATGGCATTTTACAGCCTCTAAGGGCTCCTGCATGTACACGATGCACACAGAGCTTAGAGAAGCAGTTAGAGGGCCTTTGCAGTGCAGATCAGGGTCTTCTCTGCATAAAGCCTTCCGTGGCTACTTGTTACTCCAGGGTAGGTCTGCCCTCTCATTGGGGGGCTTGTCCTGCCCGATGTGGCCTCTTTAGCTTTCCTGCTTGGTGTGTTGGAAGGTTTCCCTAGCCTAATCTCTCCACTTGCTGTCTTCTGCTGCATTGAGTCTGTTTCTGCTTGTTCTTGGGGCCTCCCAGTGGGGTAGCACTTTCCCCTCTGTGAGGCTTCTGCTACAGTGTCTGCTGTTATCATAGCGCTTGCTTATCGGATGTTTGTGCTTACCAGTTTGTCATACCTGTTCTGAGCCTTCTGTTTGTTTTTTTTTGAGACAGGCTAACCTCAAACACAACAATCCTCTCTGTCTCTCTCTTTTTTTTTCTCTGCTCTGTCTCTTGAGTGCTAGGATTAAAGGCTGGTGCCACCATCACCCTGGTTTGGGCCATTCTTTAACAACTGGACCTTTTGTCTTTCATCAAAGGCATCCCTGGTCTATACTTCTTAGTTGGGCATCTCTCTGTGACAGAATATATGAACCTGCAAAGCATTGTTGTTGTGCTAAGGTGACAGGATCTAATTATACATAATCACATTGCTTACCTTTACTTGGGTGCCTTGTGACATGTCTGGAAGGCCAGATGCTGCCAGCAGATATGTCAGGAGCAAAATGAAACCTTTGTGACAGCATCACTCTGTGTATAAACTACCCAAATGGATCTTCTCCAACACAGGGGCTCTTAAGCCAGCGCCACTTCCATAGCTGTCACCATGGTCTATTACTCTCACTAAATGAGCTTAAAACCTGCATGAAGGGCACACAGGATGGCTTAGCAGATCCTGTCTCAAAAAGAAAAAGGGGGAGGGTGGTAGAGAAAAAGAAATGTCTTCATTTATTCCCCGAACAACACAAAAATGCCTACAGCAACATTGGCCACGTAAAGGAGAGAGCCACTGTTTGGCTCTTTAGTGAGCCTGAGTCCCCTTTTAAGCCTGTAGGCATTTATTTCCCCAGTGTGGGTGGGTGGGTGGTCTTTTTGCTGGTTGAAGACTTAAAAGTAATTACTAAGAAATTAAAGCCAAGCGTGGTAACACATGCTTATAGTTCCTGCTCTTGGGATGAGAAAGCAGGGGGATCCAGAGTCAAGACTATGGAGTTCCAAGGCCAGTCTGGGCTATGGGAGATTCATCTTAAAGGCAACAGAATAATCTCCAAATGCAGAGGCAGAGAGGAGAGAGAGGGGGATCTCTTTGAATTTTTTTTTTTAAAGATTTATTTATTTATTATCTGTAAGTACATTGTAGCTGTCTTCAGACACACCAGAAGAGGTCGTCAGATCTCATTACAGATGGTTGTGAGCCACCATGTGGTTGCTGGGATTTGAACTCAGGACCTTTGGAAGAGCAGTCAGTGTTCTTAACTGCTAAGCCATCTTTCCAGCCCTTGGTTTTTTTTGTTTTGTTTTGTTTTGTTTTGTTTTGTTTTGTTTTTCTTTTGGTTTTTCAAGACAGGGTTTCTCTGTGTAGCCCTGGCTGTCCTGGAACTCACTCTGTAGACCAGGCTGGCCTCGAACTCA
>NC_034595.1:88568311-88569303 GCF_900095145.1 Mus pahari
GAACTCACTCTGTAGACCAGGCTGGCCTCGAACTCAGAAATTTGCCTGCCTCTGCCTCCCAAGTGCTGGGATTAAAGGTGTGCGCCACCACCGCCCAGCTGATCTCTCTGAATTTAAGGCCAAGCCAGGGACACAAAATGAGACCTATGTTTCTGAGGGAAGGGGGAAGGAGGAAAAGGCCAGAATTACAAAGGCCAAACAATGCAAATTACCCAAACCATTTAGTTAGCTTTTGAAAGTTCTTAGGCCACAGACTTAGTTTGTCTCTACTCTTTGAAGCTAGTTTTGAGCCAGTTGAGTGGGCATGACTTCCTTGTGTTTTGTGGAGGATGGAAAAAGATGGGGAAGCCTGCCTGCACCAGCAACAGGATGCCTAAGTGCCACACTGTGCACCAGAGCTGCTTTCTGGAAGACCGTAGGACTGCCCAGCCATAGCACATAACATTCACTGGACACAGGGTCTCACGGTGTCATCCTGGCTTGCCTGGAACTCAGAAGGTGGCCTGTCTCTTTCTGAGTGCTGGATCAAAGGTGTGCACTACCACCCCAGCTTCATTCACTCAATTCATTTGAGAATTCATCCATTCATACTCGATTGCTGTTTACACAATTCCCATCCCACATGTTCTCTCCAGCTCCTCCCATGTTCCTTCCACTCCCTCTCAATTTTTTGACCTTTTTTTTTTTTTTAAATTAAGATTTATATATGTATCTGAGTGCTGTCTGTATGTATACCTACACACCGGGAGAGGGCATCAGAACTCATTATAGATGGTTGTGAGAGCCACCATATGGTTGATGGGAACTGAACTCGGGACCTCTAGGAGTGCAGCTGGTGCTCCTAACTGCTGAGCATCTTTCCAGCCCCCACCTTTTTCTTTTCTTTTTTTGGTTTTTTAAGACAGGGTTTCTCTGTGTAGCCCTGGCTGTCCTGGAACTCACTCTGTAGACCAGGCTGGCCTCGAACTCAGAAATCTGCCTGCCTCTGCCTC
>NC_034595.1:88569613-88578997 GCF_900095145.1 Mus pahari
TTTTAAAGATTTATTTATTTATTATATGTAAGTACACTGTAGCTGTCTTCAGACACTCCAGAAGAGGGCGTCGGATCTTGTTACGGATGGTTATGAGCCACCATGTGGTTGCTGGGATTTGAACTCCAGACCTTTGGAAGAGCAGTCGGGTGCTCTTACCCACTGAGCCATCTCACCAGCCCCACCTTTTTCTTTAGTAATTGTTTTGCACATGTGTTGTCCTCCCCCCCCAATCACTCTCTCACACACGCACATGCATACACACATATAAGTAGAGCATACATGCACATATAAATACAGCCTGCTGAATCTACTTAATGTGGCTTCTCTGTACATGTGTTAAGGGCTGAGATTCAACTACTTCACGGGCCTTGTCCCTGGGAGACAGTACATTTATAGGACCTTTAAAGCTATTTACTTATTTCATGAGTAGATTGTATGTTCACTGTAGAGAGTGTAAGAGAATAGAGCCATCAGGTGGCTCAGAAGGTAAACAAACCACTTGCTTCCAAGCCTGGTGACAAGTGACAGATCCCAGTTCCATGTCTGGCATCCATGTGGTGGAAGGGATGTTGTTCTCTGACCTCCACAGGCATGTTCAGCACAGGCTCACCCATATATAGTTGTGAGTGGGTGTGTGTGTTCCTTCCCTACCAAAAAAAAAAATTCAAAACACGTGGGAATGGTGGTGTGCACCTGTATAGGAGGTAGAGAGGTAGGTAAATTACCACAAGTTCCAAACCAACCATCCAGGGCTATGGCAGCAAGTTCTCAAGCTTGGTAGCAAGTGCTTTAATCCCTGAACCTTCTCATCTCTCTGACCCCATGTTCCAGTCTTCAACTGTCAGCAAAGCCTTGGTGGGTAACCTTCACAAATATGCACACACATCTTAGTGTGTTCTCACAGGACAGGAGAACCCAACATTCTGTTACATTCATTTTGTCTCTAGTCTCTTTTCATCTGGAATGGTTTCTGTGTGTGCATGACACTGACTTGTGGGATGCTTCTGAGGTTGGGGTTGCCAGTTATTTGCTTATGAACATAGGTTGTGTGCTTTTCGCCAGAACACTGTAGGAGTGAAGCTGTAACCAAGGGCTCAAGTGGGCAAGTGGCTGCCAGGTAGATCTGTTGTTCTCTGGGATATAACTTGATTGTTTGGTTAGAGTTTGGTTTGGGTTTCTCTCTTACTTTTCTGATCCTGTTGCAGCGGCTCCATAGCTAGCTTTTTCCCTCTGTGAAGAAGTGACTTTTCTCCATCTGTCCCTTTGTCTCACTATAAAATCAGTGGACTCTTTAGGGACAGGATTTCAGTGTCTACTCCTGGAAGCTTAGTGTGTAGCCCAAGCTGGCCTTCAACTTCCTTCTTCTGGCTCCTGACTGCTAGAAGTAACTTGTGAGCCTCTGGCTTCCTCTTCGTCTTCCATGAAGCCCCAGCTGACCCCAAGTCCATGCTGTCCTCTGGCCTTAGCCTCAGAGGTGCTGATTATGGTTCCCTGCCACTGTACCCTTGTTTGGATGATCCACCCCTTTTGTTGCCAGATTTGGCCAGTGGGTGCTATGCCCTTCCCCCACATGGGATCTATGTCTCCTATCATGTACCTTCACTTTAGGTTCATCCTTAGGTTCATCTTACCATTTCCCTTGGGAGCCTGAGACTTCAGTGGGGAATATTTAGAAATCAGGATTTGTTAATGAGCTTGGTCCTTGCTCCTTTGTCTTTATGTTGGGAATACTACTAATGATGGTGTTCAAGTGGCTTGGCCTTACTTATCCCATCCCCCAACTGTGGGTGGTTTGCCGTGCTGAAATATGTTCTGCTTCTCTTGGTTGCTGAGTTCCTGTTTATCTGTGTGGTGAGAAGCTGTTGACACCAACCCCACCTCAGTAACACAGGGACTCAGTATTCACAGAAGAGCTTCACACCACTTAGCCATCTTGAGATTCCTAATTGTCAATAGTGCCATTAGAGTCTGGGTTGTCTGATCTATGTTTTTTTCTAACACAGATGAATGGCTATTTGTTTATTTTTTGATTTATTATTTTTTTTTGATTTTTTTTTTTTTTTTTTTTGGTTTTTCGAGACAGGGTTTCTCTGTATATCCCTGGCTGTCCTGGAACTCACTTTGTAGACCAGGCTGGCCTTGAACTCAGAAATCCACCTGCCTCTGCCTCCCAAGCGCTGGGATTAAAGGCGTGCGCCACCACGCCCGGCCGATTTTTTTTCATTTTTTAAGACATAAAAATCCTTTTAAAAATCAATTATTAGATCTAATTCTTTTTTGAAAATTTATACTTGTGAAGCATTGTAATACCAACATACCATGGATCTCCATGTAGCACACCATATTTATCATGTTTAAAAAGCTTAGTCCTAAACCGGGCGTGATGGTGCACGCGTTTAATCCCAGCACTCGGGAGGCAGAGGCCGGCGGATGTCTGAGTTCGAGGCCAGCCTGGGCTGCAGAGACCCTGTCCTGAGGGACGGGGATTAGGAGGTGTAAACAAACTTAACAGCTCAATCCGTTTTCTTTTCATTCCCGGGAGTATTTTTTAAACTGTAATTCTTTCTTTTTTTCTCCTTGTAGAAGAAACTGCAGAGGAAACCCGAATTGCTTGGTTGGCATTGGCGAGCACATTTGGTTAGGAGAGATAGATGAGAATAGTTTTCATAGCATTGATGATCCCAACTGTGAGAGGAGGAAAAAGGTGAGTGGCTGCAGTCGGTAGGACTTGGTTACTTTGGTTGTTGCTCAGTACCTATGATCAGAAACCTGGTACAGCACATGTGCACCACAGTAGTGGGGGGGGGGCTGCATGCCATCCCTACAACTCTCCTCCCCTTTTAAAAAAGAAGTGAATCGCCACAGATGTCAATGATTTCAGAGTCCTGTGTAGGTGTCAGAGGACTGAGACACATACATGGCCATGTGCATTGGAACTCTTGCTTTTTAATTTCAGAAAGTCTACTTAAGCCACACTAAAGACATTATTGTATAATTGTATAAAACTATTTATCTGTGCTAGGGGTCAAACCCAGGGTCAGGCACATGCTAGTTACCCTCTCTGCATACACTAGGCCGCATCCAAGCCCCCACAGACTCTAAAGCAGGTAATCACACAGCACACAAGCAAGCCTTTAGCCAGAGGCCTTGGTTTGCACTCTGCTTCTGTGTTCTGTAACCCAGCAAGTTTTGCTTAGAATTTAGATTGTCTTTAAAGGAGTGGTGCTAATTCAACAAGTTGCCATAGTGATTTCCCTTTGCTTTCTAGGGTGTAGTCTGTCTTGTATAATATGTCTGCATTTATTTTTTTATTTTATTTTATTTTATTTATTTTTTTGGTTTTTCGAGACAGGGTTTCTCTGTATATCCCTGGCTGTCCTGGAACTCACTTTGTAGACCAGGCTGGCCTTGAACTCAGAAATCCGCCTGCCTCTGTCTCCCAAGTGCTGGGATTAAAGGCGTGCGCCACCACACCCGGCCATGTCTGCATTTATGTATGGAACAGTTAGGGTTTAAAAGTGCGCATTAATATTTCTAACAAACCCAGCCTGCATCAGTCTGCGCTGTTGGGTTGGTACTTTCTGGATTAAAGGGGTACTGGTTTTCAGTTCAAGATCTCTAAAAGAGGAGGGCCTTCCTGCCTTTCATCCTGCCACTCCTTTAGAAGTCACGGTTTGTCAATAAAAATGCTGGTGTTTAAGTATACTGTGAAGCCTGTGCATACATGCTGCACACTAATCTTTTCTAGAAACATCTATTCTGGTTTTAGGTTTAGGAAGCTGGAGATGACAGTAGTGCTAGAGATGAATACTGTTGTTCTCTGAAGTGTGTTCTACTTTGGCCAGCTACAGTGGTGGTCAAACAGAAAAGGCCTCCATGAAAGTTCTGCCGCCCTGCAGCTAAGAGGGGGTCGGGTGCTCATGCCAAGCTGATGCGGACAGGCTTAAAAGTCTTCAGTCTGTAAACTAGAAATAATGTTCTTTATAAATCTTTAGTTTTGTGCAGGCTAACGTTGCTCCTGTAACTCTTGTTTCTGTAGAATTCCTTTGTGGGCCTGACTAACCTGGGAGCCACCTGTTACGTCAACACCTTTCTCCAGGTGTGGTTCCTCAACCTGGAGCTTCGGCAGGCGCTGTACTTATGCCCCAGCACCTGCAGTGATTACAGGAAGGGAGACGGGACCCATGGAGGAAAAGGTCTGTGGGGAACGGGGAGCAGGGGCTTCCTGCTGAGGGGGTTGCCAGCCAGATCTCTTATGAGCCTGCTACAAAGAGGGAAATAGAAGTGTCGGTCCATGCCAAGGGCAATGCTGGAAACATACTGGGATTCCAAAATACATCCATCAACCAATAAGTGAAGCTTTTAAAAAAATTATTCCTCTCTAGTGAAATTTTCTGGTCATCTTCAGGTATACAAGGAGTTTAAGGCCATTGCCTGCCCCTCCTCTCCCCCAAAAAAAGCTTTTAAAAATTTGTTCTTTGCCCGATGTGGTGGCGCATCCCAGCACTCGGAAAGTAGAGGCAGGCGGATTTCTGAGTTTGAGGCCAGCCTGGTCTACAAAGTGAGTTCCCAGACAGCCAGGGCTACACAGAGAAACCCTGTCTCAAAAAAACCAAAAACCAAAAAACAAAAAACAAACAAACAAAAAAAATTTGTTCTTTGATTGGAGAGATGGCTCAGCTGTACAAAGCATTTGTATTCTTTTAATGCACCTGGGTCCAGGTTTCCAGTATCGGTGACTCCTCTTCCAGGGAGTCCAGTACCCTTAACCAGTACCAAGCACACACACAGAACACAAACATATATGGAGCCAAAACACTCACACACGTAAAATAAAAGTACAGCATTTTGGGGCTGGAGAGATGGCTCAGTGGGTAAGAGCACTCACTGCTCACCAGAGGTCCTGAGTTCAATTCCCAACAACCACAAAGTTCATTATGGACATGTACCACCATGCTCGGCTGGAAGGAAGTAGGTAGTTTTTGTTTTTAAATGAAACCTGCTTTTTTCTTTTACTAGAGTATGAGCCTCAGACAATTTGTGAGCATCTTCAGTACTTGTTTGCTTTGTTGCAAAACAGTAACAGACGATACATTGATCCTTCAGGATTTGTTAAAGCCTTGGGCTTGGACACTGGGCAGCAGCAGGTAAGAACAGCCTCGGTCCTGGGATCTCCCCACCCCACCCCTCAGCTTCTCAGGTGCTCAGGGGCCCCTTAGAGCGCCTCTAGGGAAGATGAAGCAGCGTGCTTGTCAGAATGTAAAGTTGACCTGGTGTGGTGGCAAACACCTTTGATCCCAGTATTTGGGAGGCAAAGGCAGGAAGATCTCTGAGTTTGAGGACATCCTGGTCTACTTAGTATTTGAACATGCTGATAGTCTTTGTAAAAGAAATTCTACTTTGGATTTTAGTGCCTTTATTTGCTGACCAGTGTGTACCTTATGCTTGCTACTTTTCTTTTGTTTTAATGTATAGCTTGCATATCATGTATTTAATGCATAGCTTGCATATCATGTGTCCTTAGGTGGTCGTGGAGGCCAGAGGAGGGTGTTGGGTCCTTTGGAACTGGAGATACAGGTGGCTGTGAGCTCCTGATGTGGGTGTGGGGAATGGGCGGGGGTGGGGGGGTTCTTCAGAAGGGCGGTAAGAGCTTGGCTGCTGAGCCATCTCTTCATCCATACTGTACTCTTTACTCTCTCTTTTTTCCTTTTTAAAACATTTATGTATGTATGTATGTATATGAGTACACCATTGCTTTCTTCAGCCACACCAGAAGAGGGCATCAGACCCCATTACAGATGAGCCACCATGTGGTTTCTGGGAATTGAACTTAGGACCTCTGGAAGAGCAGTCAGTGCTCATAACCACTGAGCCATCTGCAGCCCTGTAAACTTATTTCTTAAAACTGATTTGTGGGACCAATCGAGTATAGCTGTAGTCTTTGAGAAACGATAAGTTGAAAATACAAGTAGTTTCTGAATAGTATTTGCATTAGAAGTCAGGAAGCAAGATACAACTTTTTTTCTTTTCATTAATTTAAACTGTAGGATGCACAAGAGTTTTCCAAGCTCTTTATGTCTCTGTTGGAAGACACTTTGTCTAAACAGAAGAACCCGGATGTTCGGAATGTCGTGCAGCAGCAGTTCTGTGGAGAATATGCCTATGTGACTGTGTGAGTCTACCGAAGCTTTCCTGCCATTAATTACCGTTCGTCTCAGTCTCAGGCTATCAAGGTGGTGGGTTATCACGGCACCTGAGGGATTTCTAGCGGTATATTTCCATGGGAACATGTTGAAGCAGCTACCTGGCTGATTGCAGTCGAGTGCTGCAGGTGTTGGGATCTGTCTGGCTGAAGTCTGTGAGGCTGTGTGTGTAGTGTGTACTGAGATGTGAGGTCGGAACTGGCTAGCAGACTAAAGCATGCTGGACGTCGCTTGGGAAGGCTCTAGTCCATGAGAGACTGATTCCCTAGTCTGGTTCTGTTTTTATTTTGCAAGTAATTTATGTGCAACAATTTCTGTAATGGAATAATGAACATTATAAGCACTCCCTCCCCTCTGTCTAGAGCAGTGGTTCTCTTCTATTTTTTTTTTTTTTCTTGTTTTTGTTTTTTTTCAAGACAGGGTTTCTCTGTGTGGTCCTGGCTGTCCTGGAACTCACTGTGTAGACCAGGCTGACCTCGAACTCAGAAACCCACCTGCCTCTGCCTCCCATTAAAGGCGTGCACCACCACGCCCGGCTTGAACAGTGGTTCTCACCTTCCTAATGTTTCGACTCCTTATGTCGTGTTGACCCCAACCATAAAATTATGTCCTTGCTACTTTATGATTGTGACTTTGCTGCTGTCATGAATCGTAATGTAAATATCTGCCATGCAGGCTGTTTAGCATGTGAGTGCCCAGGTTGAGAACTGCTGGTGTAGGGTGTGTGCTGCAGTGACTTCAGCTGCTCTTCTCTCTCTCTCTCTCTCTCTCTCTCTCTCTCTCTCTCTCTCTCATCTTGGTGTTCATTGGTTCATTGTAGGTGCAATCAGTGTGGCCGAGAGTCTAAGCTTGTATCGAAGTTCTATGAACTGGAGTTAAACATCCAAGGCCACAAGCAGTTAACAGACTGCATCTCAGAGTTCCTGAAGGTACTTACATGTCAGCATGCGTGGTTTCTGCTCACTGATGGCTCTGTTCCATTTTGGGTGCCATTTTGATTCATGGGTACATCCGTTATTGGAGATTTTATCAAATAAGCAATACCTGTTTTTGTAAAGGTCCAAAAGGAGCTATAAAGTAACAAAGAAGTCTGCATCTTAAGTTTAGAGCATTGTATGCTAGTTTGTGTATACAGTTATGGGTATGGTTATAGGTAGCACATTCTGAGTTCTGCAGAAGTAGAGCTGGCTTCTGTGGAGCTGCTCTGACGAGTGTGATAGATGAGCTTGGAGCACACAACTTCCTGTCTTTAAACAGTGTTGAGTTTGCATTCTCTCTTGTACACATTAACAGTCGGAAGCCATTAATCACGTTGAGTTTATCCAGCTAAAGACGCCCTGAGTGTTCACTTAGTTGTATTAATCGAAGTGGCAATGTTGTGCTGACGGTATTGGCCAGAGCAGCAGAGGTTGCAGTGCAATGCCGTGGTTACCAGTGGCTCATTAAAAAATGCACAAAATAGACTGTGGCGTGGTCGTCCAGGTGCTGTAGAGAATAATGCAGGGCAGAACTGGCTGTGGGCCTCTGTGCTTCACAGAAAGCAGGAGAAGGGTGTTTCTGAGCATCTGAGTCACTGAAGGCCGAGCGGAGGTGGGACCTGTGGTTTGAGGACAGGAAGCTGTGTGTGGCATAGTGCTTGAGCCCATGAAGAGTGACAGAAAACAATAGTTGGAGAGAGATGTCACAGCTGAGAGACCTGGTTAGAAGTCTGACTTGTCCATCCACTGAGACCATCGTAGTTGTGGTCATGGACGGATGGCATGTTCTCTAAGGATGACTGCAGGTTGCTGAAGGGCGGGGCTGCCAGGACTGGGGCTTAACTGAAGGGTTGGCTGGCTGGCTGACTGGCTGGCTTTTCTAATTTCAGGGTAGAGTCAGTCAAACTTATACACTGAGTATGAAGGTGAAAGTCAAGGGCTTTTAGGTTTGGTGGCCCGATGAGTTGGAAGAATGTCTTTGCTAAGATGGAATAAGACTGAGAAGGGTGGGGTTGAGAAGAATAGTGAGGTGAGGATAGACCTGAATACTGAGGTGGACAGGACAGTCTGGAGTTCAAAGCCAGCTTCAGCTACTTTAGGGAGAGACTGTTTATGTTGCGTAAAGAGTTTAGCCTGACCTGTAGCTGCGTAGCAGAGAGTTTGCTCAGCATGTTGAATGTCAGTGACACACACACACACACACACACACACAGACACACACACAGACACAGACACACACACAGACACACACACACAGGTTGGTGTTAAATATGTGTTACTTGAAGGGGGAGAAATGAGGATTTTATAAAACGTGCAGGAGGGGAAAGACTTGAGCTACTTTTCTCACCCTGACCTCTGAAGTCATTAGGGAGAAGCATCAGCTGGCTGGGGAAGCTGCCGAGGGCCTGTGGGGGGGGACGAGGAGGAGGGTGGAAGGAGGGTGGCGTTCACAGTTGGATGGAAGGTGCTAACTCACAGAGTTGTGCTTTACATCAGAGCTTTCCACGCTTTCTTCACACCCTTCCTAACTACTTCCTCATCAGGAAGAACGATTAGAAGGAGACAATCGATACTTCTGTGAAAACTGTCAAAGCAAACAGAATGCTACACGGAAAATCCGACTTCTGAGCCTCCCTTGCACTCTGAACTTGCAGCTGATGCGTTTCGTGTTTGACAGGTGAGTCTGCAGGCAGCGGGCAAAGACGATGGCTGGGTGGCTCACGTGGAGCCTTGGCTCTTCCGAGCATATTTCATGATGTGTGTTGCTGGACTTTGTTGGATCCACCAGCAGATGAATACTGACACAGGGACTTCTTATTGTACTGTACCTTAGGTCTCTGCTTAGGTTGTCTCCCAGCGCGCGCTCATCCATCCTCGTCTATGTCCCACTGGCAAATCTTCTCGTGTCTCATTATTCTCCCAGAGATCCTCTCTCAGCCCGGAAGGGTCTTGCCTTCCCTTTCCTGCCCAGCTTTTGGCTGTTGGCTTTTTAGTAAACCAATTGCCAGCTGAGGGTAGGAAGGGTTTACAGCACGATACGGGTAACAATGCCAAAGTTCTTTCAGAACTCCTACAGAATTAAAAATTGAGTAAGAGCCGGGAGTGGTGGCGCACGCCTTTAATCCCAGCACTTGGGAGGCAGAGGCAGGCGGATTTCTGAGTTTGAGGCCAGCCTGGTCTACAAAGTGAGTTCCAGGACA
>NC_034595.1:88579041-88622459 GCF_900095145.1 Mus pahari
AAACCCTGTCTCAAAAAAAACCAAAAAAAAAAAAAAAAAAAAAAAATGAGTAAGACAAAGTCTTCAAATGGTGCATTCCATTTGAAGTGGTACAGTAAATTCTTCAGAGGCCAGTTGTATCCAGATGGGAGCTAGAGATAGATGTACAGAGAATATGTGTTTGTAACCACTGTTAATTTTTAGCTTTGTAATGAAAAACCATAAGGACCTGAATTGCCTTGATATTTCTAGATGATTGCATACAAATACAATTCTCTTCATGGGAGTGCATATTTCATCATGTAACTAAGGTAGCTCTGCACTTGGGCATACAGTCTCCGCTTTGACAATGAATTGTTAGGTGTCAGAACTTTGCAGAGGGGCTCAGCCTTTGCCTATGTGTGCTAAGTAGACTTCCAATTGGAATCTGACTGCTGTGGAGCCTATCAAAGATCTGGCAGCATGTGCACAGGTTCCCGATGGTCTGACTATCTTCTCTCATGGCAGGCAAACTGGACACAAGAAAAAGCTCAATGCTTACATCGGCTTCTCGGAGAGTCTAGATATGGAGCCGTATGTGGAGCACAAAGGTACGGTTGTTACCAAGCTGTGACTGTTACCTTGAGATGGAACCGAGGCCTGCTCCCTCCATGTGACATGGAACCGCGGCCTGCTCCCTCCATGTGCAGAGTGTTCCTTGAATCCCTGTTTGCAGTCTCTGAACAGCAGCTTTGTGACAAGAAGTTACTTTCATTTGTAAGAGTTAGCACATTTAAATTTTACATGTTTCATGGGAACCTGCCCCGTCCCCTTTTAAAGTTCAAAATGGAAATGTGATTTGCATACTATAGAAGTGAACATCTTCATGAACCACCCAAAAGGGAAGACACCATGCCAGCAACCTAACGTCCATGGGGTGCTTAGAGATTGTCCCTTGTCTCTCCCGTCCACCCGGCAGGCACCACATTTTTTTCTTTTTGCCATTAAGCATCTCCCTGAACTGATAGTCCAGATTACTCTTTTTGCCTCCTGGGATATTGCCAGGCAAAGATAACATGTAATTAATCCTGCTGCTCTGGGTTGGGGAGTGGTGCCTGGTGCCTCTTACAGTAGGAGGGTTCAGGCAGCACACAGAGCTCTAATTAGACAGCATGAACTGTCCCCTGGGTTGGTGAGTCCTTGTGCTTGATGTGAATACTGACCTACTCCTCCACTTCAGATTCACTGTCACTAAGCTTCCCTTTGTAAATTAACTATTGTGGTTAGCATGCACATTAGTGGTTTTCTTTCCTTTGTCACTCTTGTTAATTCTCAGTCATTCCCTTCCCCACGGGCCTCCCTGTCATGTGTTCCCTCCTCTACTGGTTCCTTCCTAGCTGCTCACATCTGCTCTCCAGGCCTGTAGTCCATTACCTTATCCTACATCCCTCTTGACAGCTCTCTGCCCTTCATTTCCATTTTCAAGCTCCTTGTTTCTGTAAGGGTATCTCAGTCCATGACTAGCACTGTAGAAATGGTGCCATTGTGTCTTCTGAACCCGTTTATCAGACACCTGTAAAGAGAGGTTTCTCTAGAAATTTCTCCAGAGTGGGACACCCTCTAGTTAGATTTCATCACAGAGTGTAGTGCTGAGACACCCAGACTTAGGAACTTGTGCGTCAATCTGAGGCCACGAAATGTCTTCCTCTTTTATTCTGCTGTTTTGCTTACGGCTAGAGAACTTACTTTTCTTTTGTATTTACAATTTTAAAAGGTTAAAGTGATTGAATGAATGTATGTTTACTACACGTGTGCCTGATTTTTCAGAGGCCAGAACAGGGCATCTGATATACTGCAACTGATGCTTCAGGTCCTCTGCCAGAACAGCGAGTCCCCGAGTCCCCGAGCCGTTTCTTGAGCCCCAGTTTTTGAGATAAGGTCTTGCAGTTTAGCCCAGGCTGTCTGTGTCCCAGCGCTAGAATTTACAATCACATGCTAGGAAGTCTGTCTCTAGAATCACCTTATTGAGAGTGTGTGTATCTGTGTGTGTATCTTGCACGTTCATGTCTGTTCCTGAGAGTGTATATGTGTGCATGCATGTGGAGGCCAAGCACCAATGTTAGGAGCTCTCCTCCCTCCCTTCTATACCCCCCATCCCCTTTTAAATATTTACTTATTTATTTTATGTATATGAGTATACTGTCACTCTCTTCAGACACACCAGAAGAGGGCATTAGATTCTATTACAGGTGGTTGTGAGCCACCATGTGGTTGCTGGGAATTGAACTCAGGACCTCTGGAAGATCAGTCAGTGAGTGCTCTTAACCACCAAGCCATTTGTCCAGCCTGTCTGGCTGTCTGGTTTTTTTTTTTTTTTTTGTTGTTGTTGTTTTTTTGCAATATGCTCTGAACTTGGACTTCAGACTTTGTCAGTTAGGCTGGGTGAGCCACAGGAATCCATCTGTTCCCATCCGTAGGGCTCTGGGATTACACGCATACCACCCACACTTTGCCTTTAAAAAATATTTATTTTGTGTATGCATGCATTTATACATGCCAGGGTACACGTATGAAGGCCAAGGAACGCGAGCTGGTTCCTTCCTTACCTTAGGTCCCAGGGATCTAATTCAGGTTGTCAGTCTTATTGGTGAGTACTGTTACCTGCTCCTCTCTTTTTCTTTTCAGATAGGGTTACAATATGTAGTCCTGACTGACTGGAACTCACTATATATAGATCAGGCTAGTTAGGAATTTCCTCAGATCCTCCCGCCTCTCTGCCTCCCCAGTTTTGGGATTAAAGATGGAAACTACGACACCCAACTACTTTTTCCAAACGTAGAAGGTTTTATTGAGCTTTGCATGGTGGTACATAACTTATTTTCTCAGCATTCAAGAAGCAGAGGCAGGTGGATTGCTATGAGTTTAAGTGCTGTCTCTACATGTGTTCCAGGTCAGACAAGACCACATAGGGAAAAACGTGTGTCAAAACCAAAATGATTTTACCCGCTTTGTTCTGTTTGGTATTTTTGTCATTTTGAGACATGTCTTACCTGTATTCCATCCTGGCCTAGAAGTTACCGGGGCTGGTGAGATGGCTCAGTGGGTAAGAGCACCCGACTGCTCTTCCAAAGGTCCAGAGTTCAAATCCCAGCAACCACATGGTGGCTCATAACCATCCGTAACAAGATCTGACGCCCTCTTCTGGAGTGTCTGAAGACAGCTACAGTGTACTTACATATAGTAAATAAATAAAAAAAAGAAGTTACCAAATAGCCCATACTGTCCTCCACCTTGTACTCCGGTTTGACTTGTCCTACTGGTTTGTTTCTGTTGTTTTTTAAAGGCCCCTACATTTTGTAAACATCTCAGCATCCTAGCTGGCTCTTGGCCCACTTGAGTGGTCTGGCTGTGCCTTCCCTTTGTTGGTCCTCTTACCTCAGTCTGGGGTGCTGAGTGGTGGTGGTGCAACCGCTGTGCCAGGCTCTTAGGTGTCTTGCTTGTATCCTGTCAGGCACATAAAGCACAGCAGTGATAGTTCATGCTCAAGCTACAGGGCGTGCTGTCGTCTAAAGCTGTTCTCACTCTCTCTGCAGGCGGGTCCTTCGTGTACGAGCTTAGCGCTGTCCTCATCCACAGAGGAGTCAGCGCCTATTCTGGCCACTACATCGCACATGTGAAAGACCCTCAGTCTGGAGAATGGTACAAATTCAATGACGAGGACATAGAGAAGATGGAGGGGAAGAAGCTACAGCTAGGGATTGAGGAAGATCTAGGTAAAATCTTTAAGTTGTGAGTGCCCTTTTCAAATATAAATTTTGTTGACTTTTTTTTTTTTTTGAGACAAGGTCTCACTATGTATCCCTGGCTGTCCTGGAGCTTGCTATATAGAGACCAGGCTGGCCTTGAACCCTGGTACTGAATTAAAGGCATGTACCATCATGCCTAGATTAAGTATAAATTTATTTACTGGCAATCACAATCTTTGATAGTGTGTCCTAACCCAAGATTAAGGATTACGGAGGCTCTTTGACACTACTAGGCATCGTTTGTAGCAGTTCCTGCTTCAAGGATAACTGAACATATTTTGCCACAGGGATGGCTGTGCTGTGAATGCACGTAGGCATAGGAGTCAGTTTCAGTTACAGGGTTTATTCCCTGGCGGGAGAAGGGAGGTCGGCTGACCAGGAGGATATTGTTTGCTAGAGGGGGATTGTGTCATCCTCTTCCCAAGGTACAGACATAATAACTGTAGGAGAGAAGCTGCTGTGAGCCAGTCTCATGTCCGCTCTTTCTTTACCACCTCAGCTATCATCTCCCAGCTTTGTTTGCCACACAGTGGCCAGGTCTTCTGATGGGAGCCAGTGGTCTTCACCCTTCCCCTCCTGGCATCTGAACCAGGCCTTGAACTTTACAGTGGCAATCCTTCCTGCTCCTGGGTTCCAGGCCTTTTTTTAAAAAATATATAAGTTTCTTTTCCTTCCTCCCAACCCACTCTCTTTTTAAAGATTTATGTGAGTACACTGTCACTGTGTTTAGACACACCAGAAGAGGGCTCCAGATTCCATTAGAGATGGTTATAAGCCAGTGCTGCCTGTGCCTTATGTATGCACAGATACACAAAATAAAAGTTATATACCCTACCTACCCAAGGATCTAACTCATTTCTGTGGCCTGTTAATGGTTTAGATCTTTAGCTATTTGAGACTTCTTTTTGGGTGGAGGGGAGTGGTTTCGAGACAGGGTTTCTCTGTGTCACCCTGACTGTCCCGGAGCTCACTCTGTAGACCAGGCTGGCCTCGAACTCAGAAATCCACCTGCCTCTGCCTCTAAAATGCTGGGACAAAAGGCCACCACTGCTGCACTGTTTTAGACTTGTTAAATGTGTGTGCTTTGCTAAGTGCACCGCTGGCCATGAAGCCAGAGTGTATCAGGACTAGAAGCACGGGTAGTGTGGTTATGAGCTGCCACTTAGGTGCTGGGGACTGGAAACCCGGAAATGCTGCAGGAGCAGCGCCAGCTCCACAGCTGTTAGAAGTCGTTCGTGTGTGTGTGTGTGTGTGTGTGTGTGTGTGTGTGTGTGTGTGTGTGCGCGCGCACACTGGTCTCCTGGGTACCATCCGTTTTGTTTTTCTGAGACAGGGTCTCCAAATAGCTTGGTGCTTGTTGTTTAGGGCTGTGATCCCCAGGGATCCGCCTCTCTCCACAGCCTGAGCATTGAGATTGCAAGTCTGTGCCATGCCCAGCTTTTCAGACATGGACTCTGGGGAAAGAGCCAGGACATGTTTGTGCAGTGAGACCTTTACTCACCAAGCCATATAAATCATAGGTTATGTACTACCGTGTTCCCCCCCACCCCCTACACCTCTCGATCCATCTAGTTGTCTTTAATCTCTTTTTCCCAGCAGAACCTTCTAAATCCCAGACCCGTAAACCCAAGTGTGGCAAAGGAACTCACTGCTCCCGAAATGCATACATGCTGGTTTATAGGCTGCAAGCCCAGGAAAAGAACCACACAATGGTTCAAGTCCCAGGTAACCACCTTTCCTGGATTGCTTTCAGGAATGCCTTAGAATTCTGTACTCCAGGTTGATTAAAGACTGCCACCATATTGCTCATTGTGACTGACGACTGTTCAGTATGGTAAATGTTACTGAAAAGTCACAATTTTTTTTTTTTTTGGTTTTTCGAGACAGGGTTTCTCTCTGTATCCCTGGCTGTCCTGGAACTCACTCTGTAGACCAGGCTGGCCTCAAACTCAGAAATCTGCCTGCCTCTGCCTCCCGAGTTCTGGGATTAAAGGCGTGCACTACCACGCCCGGCCTGAAAAGTCACAAATTTACCAATTATCCAGCTTTTGGAATAACTGAAGCTTAGCCTATTCTATTATCCCACCCCAAAGAGAGGCAGAAGCAGTTTTTTAATAATGTTAAAAGGAAAAAGTAACCTAGATTGAAGTTTGGTTTTATTTTGGAGAAATTGGAGCCCCTGGCGGGTCCCATTTGGTAGAACCATTTGCTGCTTCTGGGCATCTGGGTGGGTTGCCTGGCTTTATTACTCCTTAGGTTTCATGGCTTCAGCCTGGAGGTCTAGTAAATGGTGAACTCGAGTGGAGGTTTCCATTACAGTAGTCATCCATCTTGGATAACGCATATATCAGTGTCTTTGGGTAAGGGGATAAGGTTGTTTTTTGTGTTTCTCTTTTGAATAGCCTTTCTTCAAGAGCTGGTAGATCGGGATAATTCCAAATTTGAGGAGTGGTGTGTAGAAATGGCCGAGATGCGCAAGCAGAGTGTGGACAAAGGCAAAGCGAAGCACGAGGAGGTGAAGGAGCTGTACCAAAGGTTGCCTGCTGGAGCTGGTCTGTGAGATATTCCAGGATGACACTATTGCCATTGAATGCCTGGGGTTTTGTTCTGTGGTGTTTTTATCTTTACCTGTTGCAAAAAATGTATATGAAAAACCCGTTTCCTCCTCTAAGAGGCCAGCTTATATATTCTAAAATCATTATGCTAACTAGGCATAGAGTATCTTATATACTTCAAAAAGGACCTTTTCAAAGTGGGAGGCTGTTAGAGAATGAAATGCTAAGTCAGCACTGTGCACTCATGACCTGTGCAGACTTTTTACTGTGGACTGGTGCGGCAGTTTAGGGGAAGAGTGCTAGCCACCAAGTCTGCCAATCTTGCGTCTGATCTTCAGGGCACATGGTGGAAGAGAGCTGACTCCTGACCCCTGCTGGTCACACAGAACATAAGAAAACAAGGACATTTTTACTGCCAGATGTGGTGGTGTATGTCTGTAATCTCAGCAGAGGCTGGCAGATCTCTGAGCTATCGGCAACCTGGTCTACATACAAATTCCAGGCTAGCCACGCCTCTGTAATTAGGCCTTGTCTCTCTGTCTTTTTCTTCTGTGAGATACAGAATGTTTCTAAAGATCTGGTGGGGTTGCTGTGACTCTTTTTTAAAAGCACTTTGTTCCCTAAGAGTGGCATACATGTGTACAATTTTTTTTAAAGATTTATTTATTTATTTTATGTATGTGAGTACACTGTAGCTGTACAGATGGTTGTGAGCCTTCATGTGGTTGTTGGAAATTGAATTTAGGACTTCTGCTCGCTCCAGAAGAGGGTGTCAGATCTCATTACAGATGGTTGTGAGCCACCATGTGGTTGCTGGGATTTGAACTCATGACCTTCAGAAGAGCAGTTGGTGCTCTTACCACTGAACCATCTCACAAGCCCCACATGTACAATTTTTAATATGAAATGTTAAGCTAGAAGTAGGAATCTTTCTAGCTTACCTCTGGCTTAGACTTATCCACATAACCTGTTCTTTTTGTGTGTTATTTGGATTTATCTTGTGCCTTCAGAGGCTGCAGTTTGTTTGACAAAGCCAACCATACTCCTTCATAAGGAAGAGAACAGTGTGTCAGAACTTAAAAAACATAAGTATTCAAGCAGAACTGTAGTGAGGCGTTTTGCCATTCCTAGTATAGTTTTACATCAAAGCTAACTTCAAGTCAGTAGGTCTGTATGACAAGTCTCTAGGTGTTCTCTCTGGTGACTGGCCCAGCTCAAGGGCAGCGCATAGTTCCCACACAGACAGGCCCTGGTTTCTACCCCAGCACCCGAGAGGGAGAAAAAGTAATTCCAAACTGCTGCTTAATTTGATTCAATTCCTTCTTGTTGACTTAGTTGCTTCTTGAACTGTGTTTAAGTGCTAGAAGAGTCACTGACCTGTGCTTCCTAGGAAGTGACCCCGGGGCCACATCACTCAGCTCACCACCGGCTTCTTTTTAAAGGAGTTGGCCCTCCTTTCTGTTCTCCCAACCAGAGTCAGTTTCCGTACTGCACACAAGGAGAAGGACTTCTGCCCCAAGACAGTGGCATGAGGCAGTGAAGGTGAAGGCCTTGGGAGAAGCGAGCGCAGGGATCTGGAGAGGCCTTGGTCATGAGCTACTCTTCATGGTGCCATGATCTTATCTCCTCTGTACCTTGGCCAGTCAGGAATCTCATGTGGTGGAGATTCCTTCTTTTAAAGCCAGCATGTTTTACATTGCTTTGGTTTGCAAATCTTAGCCTTCAAACATTCTGTTGAAAGGCCACCTGCCCTAGAAATTCAAGTCTCATGAGAAATTCTTTTGCCTGAGTTATTTACACTCAAAAGTGCTTGACTTCTAGCTAAATGGTTATATTTTTCATGCTGTTACTATTCAAGACTCTTTGTTGTGTTCAGAATTCTTTGGGTTTTATTTTTAGTTTTTGAACCTTGCTTTAAGCTCACTTACGGTTTTTGGCTTTTTTCAAGATGGTCTTAACTCTGTAGCTCAGAGTGGCCTCAAGTTCATGGCAATCCTCCTGCATCATCTGCCTTGGTGCTAGGATTAGAGGATACACTCTTTCCTAATCCTAGACCCTGAGAGACCCATTACCACAGCTAACACCTCCTCTCACGACCCTAGCACACTGAGTCAAAAGCCAGAAACTTGTTGGGTAAGGAGAAGCTGGATGTTAGAGCAGAACTCAGGGCACAGCCTCTGGTTTTTCTTGCTGTTCCTAACTTTGAAGTGAGCCCCTTGTCTCATAATCCTTGGATCTTACATCAATTCATAATCATTTAAAATCTAAAACAGCAAACACACTTCATTTGGCAGTTTTCAGTGGGATTCTAGTAGTGGATTAGGCAGTTTGACTTAGACCTCCCTGTCTTCGAGTCCCAGTATGGACCCCTCCTGATAGTGGTTAGGTTCTTTATGTCTTTTGGGACATAAACTAAAACTGGTCTGTAATTCACCATGTAGCCTCTGATGGCCTCAAACATAGTGAGCCTCTAGCCTCAGTCCCCCGGGGCTGAGCATCTTAATAGCCCAATTCATTTGGTTTATCATCATCATCATCAATAGAAGGTATTGTCCTCTGTTCACTCTCCCCGCGCCCCCCCCCCCCAGCTAGAAAAACAGGACACCTGGAGAATTAGTCCTTAAATGGGACCCTGTATCAACCTGCCTGCCTTGAAAAACTTAATATTAAATATTATTCAAAACTTTACTCTTGGACTTTCTATCAGGAAGTAGCAGCATCTTGGAAACTTTATTTCTCTTGGATATGGGTCACCCTGGCACCCCATTCTTTTGATACCTAGCCTAAACCTGATGAACAGCTCAAAAATGGGGAGACATTTTGAGTATAATTGAGCTATATGATCTGATTTGGGGGTTCAGGGCGAGACTAATACTGCAAATTGAACATGGGTGGCAGCACACATTCAAAGCTATCACTTTCCCTCTGGTCTGTGCTCACAAAGGCATGTGTGTTATAGTTTTGCTTTCTCATTTATTTATTGGTGATGCTGGGAATCACCAGGGCTTCCTTGTGTTAGACAAGTAGTCTGCCATTGAACTACAGCCCTAGCCCTTGCTGTGTTGATATCTTGTACGATGCCCCGACCATTTTACCTGTTCCATGTCTTATGGTCTCCTCTTATATATATTGTTTGAATGTATAATTAACTTTTCTATATCTCTTTTCTTCCAAAAAGCTCAAAATGCTTCACATATCTTATCTTTTACACTCAGCAACATCTCTGTGAGGTAGGTAGAAGGCAGGTATTATTACCTTCATTTTACAAATTACAGATCTGAAGCATAGAGAGTTTAAGGGACTTGCTCACGCTCACGTTGGATTAAACCTTGGTCTTACCTGGCACTTGCCACCTTGTCTGTAGCTACCGTGGCTGTCCAGTTTCAGTGCAAAAATGCAGATGACACTTCTAATTTTTTGTTGTTGTTGCCAAAACATTGAAATGTTTTACACTAAAATTCAGTGGGAGCTAGCACACTAAAATTCAGTGGGAGCTAGCTTTCTGTATGAGACTCTGGAGAGAGTAAAGCTACTCTGCAGCGAGCTCTGCCCTCATATCTCGCCAGAAGTGGCACACAGTACAGATTCATGAAATCAACCTCTGTATGTTTTCTCCTATGTTTTATGCTGGGACTCACTGGAGATTTTGTAAGTAATCAAAGCTGTCCCTTTATTTTTAGTTTTGCTTTTTGTGGAAATTTGGAACTTTCTCTCCCCAAATTAAAATTCGCTTTGAGATAGTTGATGTTCTTAATTTCTGAACTTCACACTTATTATTAATTCTGTTCTAGTGTACTACATCCTAGAACTCATCTTAAATATATTATTTTCTTGAGATAAATAATGAAATGAATAGATCATAGAGATTTTGGGAAAGTCATACTTTTCCTTAATCAACCCCAGCCTCCCCTTGGATGCAGGAAAGTTGAGTGTTGGAATGGGTGTAAAGTGTGGTCCTAGCTACTCATTTTAGTTTTCAGATGTGTATCACAAACTTCCGAGAACTAAGGGAGGAAGTGGTGATTTTTCCGTTCAGCACACGGTGTCCTCATGGAAGCTCTGCCTCTTGTAGAATGTGGCTAATAATACCCGCCGATCCCATAGGGCTCTGCAGATGTGTTTCCACACACAACTTGGGCTCACAGGCGTGCTAGCTGACACATCAGACACCTCCCAGCATGTCTTCTGATCCTGCTGACTTTGAACAAAGCTTGGGCTGTCTTTTGAAGACAATGCCTTGTATCAGTCAGTCAGTCAAAACCTATAGTTACATGGTCTGTTCCCATTCCTTTCTCCCCCAGAGCCCTATGAGTTTGTCTCTCTTGAATGGCTGCAGAAGTGGTTGGATGAGTCAACACCCACCAAACCGATTGATAATAATGCTTGCCTCTGTTCCCACGACAAGCTTCATCCCGATAAAATATCAATTATGAAGAGAATATCAGAATATGCGGCTGACATTTTCTATAGTCGATATGGAGGAGGTCCAAGACTAACTGGTAAGTCAGGTCGTATATTCTGCTTGCAGTGTAGAGTGAGGCCTAGACTTTGCAGAATGGATTTGCTAAGTGGAACAGACGTGAAGCTGAGGCAGCTGAGGGTGTTCCCTTAGCGCACGCCCATCCTCAGTAGCTCGCCGGCTTATGCCGTAATCTCAGCAGCCCTGAGCCTCGGTTCCTTCAGTCCTGCCTTGTTTCTGTAGGATTAGGAGATTATTACTCCTTAGTTTATAAACATGTTTCATCTCCCTTGAATGTATAGAGTTCTATATAACTATCAATAGCCAATCTGTTTAGTTCTGGCTTCTTCTCAAGATATTTTCTATTCATTATATTTAATTTTTTTATTTGTTTTATGTATCTGAGTGTTTTGTCAACCTGTGTATCTGCGCTCTGCCCCACAGCTAGCTAGCTTGCTTGCTTCCTTCCTTCCTTCCTTCCTTCCTTCCTTCCTTCCTTCCTTTCTCAAGGTTTTTTTTTTATGTACGTACGTATGTATGTATGTATGTACGTATGTATGTATGTATGTGTATGTATGCATGTATGTGAGCACACTGTTGGTATAGATAGATGTTTGTGAGTCTTCATGTGGTTTTTGGGAATTGAATTTTAGGTCCTCTGCTTGCTTAGTCCCTGCTTGGTCCGGCCCAAAGATTTATTTATTATTATACATAAATACACTGTAGCTGTCTTCAGACACTCCAGAAGAGGGTCAAATCTCATTACAGATGGTTGTGAGCCACCATGTGGTTGCTAGGAATTGAACTCAGGACCTTTGGAAGAGCAGTCAGTGCTTGTACCTGCTGAGTCAGCTCCCCAGCCCCATAGCTTTCTTTTTGATGAGTTGGCAACATGGATCCCTGATATCTCTGATGGCTCAGGGAATCCCATGACCTCCAGTTCCCCTTTCCTGAAGTCAGGTGCTAATTTTATTTATGAACAGCCTATTAAATTTCTATAAGCCTGTCTGTATATAGGATTCTGCATTCTAATTACTCATTCAAAATTAATAAACCATGCAATCAGTGGGAAGCTCTGTTTTTTTTAAATCTTATTTTTAGGAATGTTTACGTGTATGTCTATACACCGTGTACGTGTGCGGTGCCAAGCAGAAGCGGGTCAGAAGATGGCATCAGACCTCCTGGAACTTGACTTAGGAAGAATTAAACCTAGGTCCTTTTCAAAAAACAAATGCTCAGTGCTTTTGTTTTTGAGGGAGTGCTGTGCCATCTCTCCAGCCCCTGTAAGCTCTTTCAGTGAATCACATTTCAGGACCAATGTGATGGTCAGAAGTGAAAGTATTTGCCACAATTCCTGCTAACCTGGGCAGTTCCTAGGATCCCCATGATGGAAAAAAACAAATTCTGTGTGGTCTTCAGGTGTGCATATGTGCACTGTGACACATGCACTCACACACATTATATACCCACAGTAATAATAAATGAAACTTAAACATTTAAAGTATCACACTGCATGTAATTCCTAGAATATCTGTGCTCTTGCGTCCTCTCTTCAGTGTCCTGTACTTGGAAGGAAGGTCATGTCTGCACGAAGACCATTACATGATGAGAGGTCAGATGTGTTGACTCTTTCTGCTCTGCCCAGCCATTCGGTTCCAATTGTCTTGGCCATGTGGTACATCGTGCTTTAACACCATAGTTAATTACAGCTGATAAACATTATCTCTTCCTTATATAGAATTGTTCCTGTGCAAGAATCTAAATCGGCAAAACTCGGATACAGATTGATTGTGCTATAAAAAATTGTGCTTTATATTTAAAATTCTTGTGTACTTTGTTCAATACAAAAAACATTCTCATAGGCAGTCAGTGTGAGAATGACATTTGTTTCTGATACCTTGCCTCTAGTGAAAGCCCTTTGTAAAGATTGTGTTGTGGAACGCTGTCGTGTACTGCGCCTGAAGAATCAGCTGAATGAAGATTACAAAGCTGTCAACAATTTGCTAAAAGCGACAATGACGGGGTATGTTACAGCATTGTCTCTGAGTTACCAGGCTGTTATCAGGCAACTGCTGACACATTCTGAGAACAGAGCAGCTGGCTGTCAGAGGTGGAAGGTAGATAGATAGTAGGGTTGTTGAGGTAAAGCTTGTATGGTGAGTGTGGCTCACATCTCTGTTCCTAGCACTTTAGAGGCTGAGGCAGGAGGGCAGCCTATACTACATGAGTGAATGTCCTTTAAACTTCTTTTACATTCATTTATTTTATGTGTGTGGATGCGTTAGTGAATGTGTGTGTGTGTGAGATGGAGCACATGTCATGGATCATACACTTGTCTACATGTCTACAACATGAAAGAGGACAACCATGTGGTTCCTAGGGATTGAACTCAGGGGCCTGATTTATTTGATAGCAAGTGCCTTTACTGCTGAGCCCAAGACTGATGAAAGAGCATATTTTCCTTGGGTTTTCTATGGCCCTGTGGATAATGACTGAGCTTGCCTTGCTAACGTGAAGATGAGTTGAAACCCTCAATAACCTACATACAAAGTTAGAATAATTCCAGGACATAGATGCAACGGATTCCTGGAACAAACTGGAACCAGTGAGCTCCAGGTAAAGAAACCTTTCTTCAGTAAATAATGAGGAATACCCCCAACACCCCAACACAACTCCAAACACACACATGTATCCATCCTGTACCCCACAAATTTCAACACCCACCACACAGACATTTTAAGCTAAATTAAAAACTTTATGTGTTTGCCTGCATGTTCTTCTGTGCCTCACATGCATGGCTGTTGCCTGTAGAGGCTACCAGAGGGCATCGGATCCCTGGGGACTAGAGAGTACAGAAAGTTGAGCCACCATATGGACTCTGTGAATCACCCTTGGGTCCTCTGAAAGAACAGACTGTCCACTGAACTGTCTTTCCAGCATTTAAACTAGGATTTTTTTAAAAAATGAATTTCTGGAGTGCTTACTTTTTTTTTTTTTTTTTTTTTTGGTTTTTCAAGACAGGGTTTCTCTGTGTAGCTCTGGCTGTCCTGGAACTCACTCTGCAGACCAGGCTGGCCTCGAACTCAGAAATCTGCCTTCCTCTGCCTCCCAAGTGCTGGGATTAAAGGCGTGCACCACCACACCCGGCATAAGTGTTTACTCTTTTTGTTGTTGTTGTTTTTGTTGTTGTTTTTAAATGAGCCAGACACGGCCTTCACTTTGTTAGAAAAGAAGCAGGAGAGGCCTCTGCCTGACTGTATGACTTGGTGTTCAGGTTTGAGGTTCAGGAAGGGTGTGTGGAGAAAGCATCCCAGCAGGCCTGGGCAGGCAGTGTCCCATTCCCTCAGCAAGGATGATGTGGAGTTGAGAGGCGGAGCTATGTGGGGCACCCTCAGGAAACACAGTAGTGGAAGTATGCTGACCCCCAACTCCAGAGCACCTGTCATTCAACGGAGAGTCGTTCAGTGATGGTATTTGCTGTGCTCACGTTGTATCTTTGTGCCGATTTAAAGGCACCGCTGTGTGTGCTGAAAATGATCAAGTTGAAGGTCGGATGTGATTGGCCTGGATTTTAGTTTGACACATGTGAAAGAGGGCAAGGTTTAGAGTGGAAATGGAAGTAACACCTGCTGTTTGGTAGTGACATGAAAATGGCTCACACCAGGAATTGGATTAAAAACAGTTGTGTGCTCAGTAGTTGATTTGAATGTTTGTAATTCGTTTTAGTTGTGTTCTTGAGGGGACAGACAGAAAAGAAGGGAACATTGGGAATCACCCACCTACTAAGGTTTAACGATCTCTCTTTTCCATAGCAGTGATGGATTTTGGGTAGGAAAGTCTTCCTTGCGTAGCTGGCGCCAGCTGGCTCTTGAACAACTAGATGAGCAAGATGGTGAGGCGGAGCAAAGCAACGGAAAGATAAACGGGAGCACCTTCAATAAAGGTGATGGGTGTCTGTGCTTCCAGAGTTAGAACCCTTACAGTGTATGTGTATGGGGTGGGGCTGGGGTCTCTGTCCACAGGGTTCCTCCCACCACTTTAGCTGCTACTGCTGTTGCTCTGCAGATTGGTGTTTCTGGCTTTTTCTTGAATGTGGGGATTCATGTGTGCTTAGAGTTGGAGTGTCTCAGTGGCAAAGCTGCACTGTGGTCCCCTTCTCCTATGTCCCCACCAGTTTGGGGCATCTGATGCGAAGTCCCGACAGCTGTGCTGTGCTCCACTTGTTCATGTTCTAGGTGGGCAACACTAGACCAGGCTCTATGTCCTGGCTCTTTATTTTCAGTAAAATTGCCTAGATAAAAATTTATGTCCATGTATGTTAAAAAAGCATTCATTGCGGGGGCAAAAATAATATGATGCTCAAGCTTTTAATATTCTACAACAGACTCAGCAGGGCCTGAGGTGTCTCCTTTACAGCAGTGAGCTCTGCGCTCTTGTTAACCTAGTTAGTCACATGCAGAGTTCACAACATTTCTGTTCCAGCCTCAAGGGTGAGAATTCAATTCCAGAAGACTTTCAGGCTGTTGAGCCCCACAGTTTGACTCAGGAGACCAGCCATTCAGCAGTGTGATCCTCTGCACCCTGCCCCAAGAAGGGCAGGATTTGGACAGCTTATTGCTTGTCCATTCTTTGACTAAGCCCTGCTTTTAGACAGGAAATCATGTTATGTTAAATCTAGCAGTGAACAGATACCAAAGGAAATTAAGTCATTTAGAGTGACTTTTAGGTTTTAAATGGAGATTGTGATTGTCTGTTACTAACATTTTTTTTGTCTTGATATTTTTATTTTATTTTAATTAGATATTTTCTTTATTTACATTTCAAATGTTATCCCCTTTCCTAGTTTCCCCTCCAAAAATCCCCTAAATCCTCCCCCCTCCTGCTCCCCAACCCACCCACTCCCACTTCCTGACCCTGGCATTCCCCTACACTGGGGCATAGAACCTTCACAGGACCAAGGGCCTCTTCTCCCATTGATGACCGACTTGGCCATTCTCTGCTACATATGTAGCTAGAGCCATGAGTCCCACCATGTTTTCTTTGATTGGTAGTTTAGTCCCAGGGAGCTCTGGGGGTACTGACTCATTCATATTGTTGTTCCTCCTATGGGGCTGCAAACCCCTTCAGCTCCTTGGGTCCTTTCTCTAGCTCCTCCTTCAGTGGAGACCCTGTGCTCCGTCGAATGGATGGCTGTGAACATCCACTTCTGTATTTGTCAGGCACTGTCTGTTTCTAATTTGAGGTTAGTTGTACTCAGGGATGGTTAATGACTTGTGAACAGTTATTTTCCCCCGGATTTTTGTTGTTTTATGATACTGGACTCAGAACCCAGGGGCAAGAGCACTGTCCCTGCCCTAACACACAGTTCAATGGACTTAGTGTCAAATACTGACATACATACATACATGCAGGTTTATTTTTATTTTTTAGTATTTCAGTTTTTTTAAGCTCTGTTGAAGTCATGTATTTTCTACACTAAACATTACCCTCCCCCTTTTATTTATTTATTTTAACAGATTAAGGTCTCATGTATCCTAGGCTGCTCCCAAAACTCTATAGCTGAGGATGACCTTCACCTTCTGTCCTTCTTTCCTTCCACTTCCCCACCCACCTAGGTAGATGTGTTAGTCCCTCTCACCACCTTTCTTTGGAGGCAGAGTGTTGCACTTAAAGTCTTCCTGCCTCTACCTCCCACATACTTAGATTATCGGTGTGTGCCGCCACACTTGGCAATAAATGACTTGATGTAGATTTAGTGTGTTAATACTGTCTCCTGCCTTAACCTGGAAAGCCCTTGAATAACTAGTCTAGTTTCCAAATGTTTAAGATTTCTTCCTTTGACCCATTTCCAGGGTCTAGAACTACATACAGTGACAGTGCAGACAAGCAGGTATTGACTGTAACGAGACTTCTTAAACATCAACATGTGTCTCATGTAAGGTTTCTGTTCAGGCCTGGTAAGAGGATGGTGAGAATGACAAATGACACACGTGACACTTCTTAGAGCTTGTGGGATGTGTAAATATTCACATTTAGAAAAAGCAAATTTTATTGGCTTATAATAATTTTATTTATTCATTCATTCATTTTGAGACAAGGTTTCTCTGTGCCCTGGTCGTCCTGGAACTCTGCTTTTTAGGTCAAGCTGGCCTTGAACTCCTGGGTGAGATCCACCTGACTCTGCTTACTGAGTGCTTGTATTAAAGGCGCATGTCATCACATCCAAGCCTTTTCTTTTCTTTTCTTTTCTTTTCTTTTCTTTTCTTTTCTTTTCTTTTCTTTTCTTTTCTTTTCTTTTCTTTTCTTTTCTTTTCTTTCTTTCAGGGTTTCTGTGTAAAGCCCTGGGTGTCCTGGAACTCATTGTAGACCAGGTTGGCCTCAACTCTTTTCTTTTTCAATAGTCATAGGACAGTTCCTCCCCAGTGTTGGGATCTTTCTTCGTTCATTGTCCCCAGTGTTGGATCACAGCAGGCTTCTTTCATAACTCTTCAAAATCATAAGCTGACATTGATTGAGGTTTTCCCTTCTAAGGGAAGGAAAAGCGCCATTGGGGCTGATTTTAGAGTGATCTCAAGTTTCCTTTCTTTACGTTGTGCTGCTTTGACCTGTGAACTACACCAGCCAGTCCGGTAACTCTCTGTTCCTTTTGATTAGATGAATCAAAGGAAGAAAAGAAAGAAGAGGAGGAGGAATTAAATTTTAATGAAGACATTCTGTGTCCTCATGGTAAGCGGGAAGCTTGAGTCTGTTGTCAGTTTTGCATCAGCTCGACAGGTCTTGTTCTACACGTTCACTGAGGTTGTAACCCTAATGGTTTGTTTAGATTTTTAAGTTAGAGTGTCGTCGTATAGTCTGGGTTGTGTAACAGTATTAACACAGAATTCTTCTCCCTGTGTCCCCCATGTGCTGGGATTACAGGTATTGGTCAGAACACCTTCCTGAAAGTTCTTTATCGAATATCTGAGAACTTAACAATAGCTCTCACAATGCCAGTCTGAAGTCCAAATGAATTTTTCTGTTAGGTAGGTTTTACCCCACTGTTTTAGGAGTCTGTGGGTCGTGGGAATTGTTGCTGCTCAGTGCTCTCTGTTCACTACAGCGCCTGAGCTCTGGAAGTTAAGCACACTTGTGTGGGCCTAGGGCTGCTGTTGCTTTCCTTCCCTTGTTTAGAAAGTACAGACCTGCTGAACTGCATGCAGGAAGAGGGCTCAGCAAACCTGTGTTCAGTGTAGAACATACTTAGCCGTTTCTGTTCTATCTTGTGTCCCCTACCCTCGGGGCAGAGCTTTGAATTGTGTCAGCCTTGTGGCTTAGGTTTTATGTGTGTGGTTAGAGGGGACATTGATTATAGGACAGAGGCTGACATTAACCATCAGGTAGATTAAGGGTGATAAGTCCTTTTCTGCTCATTCACAGCTCAATCTTTGTAGTCTAAGCTTATACTGAACTTGGGGAGCATCTATGTCAGTTTTTACAGAGCTGGATCCAGGTGTGTGACGTGTCTGAAGGGCTTGCAGGGGGAACCTCTTTTGCTGGGTGTGGTGGGGCACCCCTCGAATCCCAGCATTCAGGTGGCAGTCAGGTGAATGGTGATCTCTATTAGATGCAGACCATCCTGGTCTACAAAGAGATTTCTAAGCTAACCAAGGCAGTACCATAGGTTTTTAAATCAGTTCTTTTTTTTGAGAAAACTCAATAGCTCAAGCTTAAATTAATCCCCTTGCCTCAGCCATCTAAGTGTACAATGCTGGGTAAGATTGAGTTTTTGAATCTCATTTTAACCTCTATGCCCCTTGCCAGGCTGTAGCATAGTAGATCTGTTTTTAGAAAATCTTTTCAATACACATCTCTGTGTGAGTGAGTGTGTAAGAGCACAGGTGTCTGCCGAGGCCAGAGGCATTGCAGCCCTTGTTGCTGCTTAAGCTGCCTGACTGGTATGCTGGGAATCAAGCCCCAGTCCTCTGCAGAAATGGTATGTTCTTCAGCTTCTGGTAAGGGGTATGCTTCCGTGCAGGGGTTAGGTTGTCTTCTCCAGCTTTTACATGAGTCACAAGGGCTAGACTCAGGTTGGCAGGCTTGCATGGCAGGTGTCTTTTCTGCTGAGCTGTCTTGCCTGGTTACTTCTTAAGAGACTTTTGCCAACTTAGTGTAATTTTTATACAACTGGATGTTGTATATACATCCAGTATGTGTGGGTATACTTCTGTGTATGATATTTATATAAATGAGTTCACATGTAGTAGGAACCAGAGGACAACCATGGGCATCTTTCACTTTTATTAAAAAGCATCTTCGCTGCTGGAGAGATGGCTCTTCAGTTAAGAGCGCTTGCTTTTGCAGAGAGGTCCAGGTTTGGTTCCAGTCACTCACATGGTTGTTCAAAATGCTTAGAACTCTCTATGACTCCAGTTCTAAGGGTCCCAATGATTACTTCTTGCTTTCATGGACACCAACCACACATGTGTTGCATAAATATACATGCAGGCAAAACACCATGCACATAAAATAAAAGTCAGTCTTAAAAATAGAGATGCTTGGGCTGGCAAGATGGCTCAGCGGGTAAGAGCACTGACTGTTCTCGCAAAGGTCCTGAGTTCAAATCCCAGCAACCACATGGTGACTCCCAACCACCCATAATCTGATCTGACCCTCTATTCTGGTGCATCTGAAGTCAGCTACAGTGCACTCACCTATAATAATAATATATATATATATATATATATATATATATATATATATATATATATATATCTTATTAAATAGAGATGCTTTCTCTTTTTATAAAAAAAGTCTTTACTGTTGTGCTAGGCTGTCTGGCTAGCTAGCTCAAGCAGACCTCTGCCTCTGCCTCCCTGTGCTGTGGTTGCAGTGTGTGACATCACTCCCAGGCTCTGTTTTACATAGGCTCTGGGAACAGCTTAGTCAGGCAAGTCCCTGATGAAGTGAGCTATTTCCCTGACTCCCTCTAAGCTTTAAGGTTTTTGTAGATGCCAGTTCTTCTTTGTAGTCTTCATATAAAGTGTTTAGGTCAGTCAGGGCTACGTGATGGAGACAAAGAAGAGGAACAAATGATGTTGATTGACCACTGACAAAAATTTAGTTTTAAAGGATGCATTTTGGTGACTGGAACCTGAGCTCAGTGGGGGAGGGGCACCTCGGGGTTGTGGCGTGTGCTGCTGAGCTGGCAGTGGTCCTAACTGTTGGAAGGGCTTGACTAGAGTTACCTTCTCTGAATTTTATTAAGTGGTGTGTTTTGTGTTTAATGTGTATGGGTAAGTTTTGCCTTTATGTCTGTGCACCACATGTGAGCATCATTGTGGATGCTAGAAGGGAACCTTGGATCCTCTGGAATTCATACAGAGTCGTGAGCTGCTTTGTGAGTGGTGGGAACTGAACCTGGGTCCTTTGCGAGAGCAACAAGGACTCTTATCCACTGAACTAGCTCTAGCCCCATTGAATTATCCTTATCTTTTTTAAAAACAAATGTATGTACTTATTTTATGTTTATAGGTACACTGTAGCTATCCTCAGACATACAAGAAGAGGGCATTGGATCCCATTACAGATGGTTGTGAGCCACCATGTGGTTGCTGGGAATTGAACTCAGGACCTCTGGAAGAGCAGTCAGTGCTCTTAACCTCTGAGCCATCTGTCTAACCCCTAGACTGTATCTTTAATTTTTTTCTTAATTTTGGGGTGAGGGAGTGCTATCCTAATATGTGTGAAAACAATACTTTAAGGAAGTGGTTCTCTCCTGCCTTTACATGGTTCCCTGGGACTGAATTTTTTTGTTTGTTTTTTATTCGAGACAGGTTTTCTCTGTGTAGCCCTGGCTGTCCTGGAACTCACTCTGTAGACCAGGCTGGCCTCAGAAATCAGCCTGCCTCTTCCTCCCAAGTCCTGGGATTAAAGGCATGTGCCACCACTGCCTGGCCCCTGGGACTGAATTTAAAAGGTCACTGAGCCATTTCCTCAGCCCAGTAAATGTTAACATTGCCACTTGACCCCTTTGCCTATTTGCAACATGCAGTTGTTTGTGGAATAGGACCTAGGGACGTTGAGTTCCCCCCCGCCCCCCAGCATCTTCCCAGGTGAATTATCCTCCTGCCTGACTCTCCAAAAGCCAGAATTGAATCCTGTCCATGGCTTAAGCATTGTTTTCTAAGCTTGGAAGATATTTTATTTTTCTGTTTTTTTCCTGTGCCTAACTAGTCTCTGGACCTTTCCAGAACTTTCTTGTTGTTCCTGACACCCTTGAGGTACAGGAGAGGGTTGTTCAGGCCCTGAGCCAGGAGGAGGGAGGAGGGCTAAGTTGGAGGAGGGACAGCAGGAGAAGGAGGGCTTGTGTCCTTTCTGTGCTTTTTAACACTGGTTGACCTTGAGCGTTTGGCCTCCTCACGGTCCAGCAACAACAGCATATTGTTCTCTTCCAGGTGTCCACCACCACCACGCTGGCTTACCATAGCCTTTCCTTGAGATTATTCAGAGGTCCAGAAGGGCTGGGGTGCAAAATTAACTCAAGATTACATTTCGTGTTATTAGAATGTATTGGGCCTGGTAAAGTAAACCTTGTTAACTCAGGTGCTAGGCTGCCTCTAGTAAATTCACCTTTTTACTCCAAAATGTGGCTGTATTGCTTGTTAACACATTGTAACTTCCTGGCCAGTTACATGGACTGAACTTGCATGTGGGTCTCTGAGCCTGATTCACTCTTGTTTTGCTTTGGAATATCTGAAAATAACAGAAATCAGTCAGGGGATGTGCTTGCCACTTGGCTGCAGGGAATTTAACAGTAATCTCAGCACTCTGAGATCACTGTGGTTCTCATCTCAGCCAGAGTCATCTTCTCCTTTTGTCTTATTGCTTCCTGGTTGGGGTGGCCACACCTGTCGTCCCAGGATAGGGAAGTTAAAGTCCTCATAACATAGTTTCATAGAAAGCCAACTTGGGCTGGAGAGGTGTCTCAGTTTTTGAGAATTCTAGGTGCTCTTCCAGGGGACCTGAAGCCTCCTTCTGACCTCTGTTTGCATTAGTTGTCCATGTAGTGTACCGACAGACAGACAGGCAAAGCTTCCACACACTTAAAATAAAATTAAAGCAAAACAAAACAAAAAACCAGGAAAACCAGAACCAGTTTGGAGGTTGAATGGCAAGGACTCAGATGAGTCAACACATTGCTTTAAAGTGCTCTGAGGTCCACACAGCCCTGAGCATACTGCTTCAGTGCACAATGCTTTTAGGAGTCAAGCAAAGTCTTTGGGGAAGTCAGGAATTTTATGTGTGGCCCGAGACAAAATGTTCTTAACCCCTGCCAGAACTCAGATCCTAGGGTGAGTGGAACCTAACTACAATGACATTAAACACTGAGTGTGTACAGTGGCCTGGCTGTGTACATGCTGGCACTGCAGCTGGAGCCCCACTCACACATGAACAAAGAGAGTGCCCACAGACCGCATCAGGCTAGGGACAGATAACCAGTGATGTAGCTCTGGGAGAAGGTGATTATAATGGAGCCTCAGCCTCCTAAGTTACTCTCCAGGGCCCACACAGTAGAAGGAGAGAGCCTGCCTGTGGTCCTCTGACCTGCACACAGGTGCCTTGGCACGGCACACAGAGGTAATAGATGGTGACTTCTTTCATTTGTTTTTGTTTTTTTTTTCAAGACAGGGTTTCTCTGTGTAGCCCTGGCTGTCCTGGAACTCACTCTATAGACCAGGCTGGCCTCGAACTCAGAAATCCGCCTGCCTCTGTCTCCGCCTCCCAAGTGCTGGGATTAAAGGCGTGCGCCACCACTGGCCGGCTTCATCTCTGTTTTTTAAATACATTTCTTCTCTTTTAATTTAGGGGAGTTAAGCATATCTGAAAATGAAAGAAGGCTGGTTTCTCAGGAGGCTTGGAGCAAGCTGCAGCAGTACTTCCCAAAGGCTCCTGAGTTCCCGAGTTACAGAGAGTGTTGCTCGCAGTGCAAGGTGCGCAGCTCTAATGTCTTGCAGGAAGGAATGGTTTGCCCCTCCCTGGGGGTGGGTGAGGGTCGGCTGATGGCTTCTGTCTTTTTCAGATACTAGAACGAGAAGGTGAAGAAAATGAAGCCTTGCATAAAATGATAGCAAATGAGCAGAAGACCTCACTTCCAAACTTGTTCCAGGACAAAAACAGACCATGTCTCAGTAACTGGCCAGAGGTACTGATTGCCTCAGAGAGAAAAACTCCTCCAGCTTCAAAGACCTCTGTCAGATCTTTGTGAGGTCAACCTGGCCCTCTTGTCATTCTCCCTCACTTTCTTCTCTCATTGGGAGACACACCAGCTCACTAGTTCCATTTTATTGCACAACCTGAATATTAACAAGGGGTTTGTGTTGTAATACTGTGGTTCACAATAGCTCATGGCTATAACCCGGGTGGTGTGGGAGGCTGGAAGTACATTATCATTGTGGGTTGGAGGACAACCTGGGCCAGCCTGTGAGTTCCAGGCCAAGCTGAATTTGAAAGAGAATTGCCTTGAAAATTGACAGGGGTGTTGGGGGAGTGGAAGCTAACATTCTGTTTGTGCTTTGTTCCCAGGATACGGATGCTCTGTATGTTGTGTCGCACTTCTTTTTAGATGAATGGCGGAAATTTGTTAGGTAGAAATTAGAAATTTCTTTTTGTTAATTTTTGTGGGTTGGCTCTGCTATTTATTTTAAAACTCAACAAATTCTATTTAACAGTGCATTCTTGGTTATTTTACCTGGAATACATAGAAGATCTTTCTTTTGTAATAAGTTATACCATTAAACCCAAAGCAAAAATTTAGTAATATCCAGTTATACATATCTCTAGTTTAAAATTATTATTATTTTTTAAATGTGGAGTCAAGTATAGTGTTGCATGCTTTTAACCTCAGCACTCAAGAGGCAGAGGCAGGTGGATCTCTGTAAGTTCAAGGACAGTCTGGTCTACATAGTGAGCTTCAGGACAGCTAAAGCCACACACAGTGTAAGACCCTGTATCAAACCCAAAAGAAATAGATGTATGAGTAAAATGTTGCAGTTTGTGGAGATGGGTGGCACAGGGGTTAGAAGGTCAGGTAGTGTGAACTTTTGAATTTGCAAAACATGCAAATAGAGTCTCAGCTGTAATTCTGGGTGCCTCCAGAAGCAGCTTCATGGTTGACTAGCCCGTACAGGTGAGCTCTGGGTTACCTGAGAGGCTAGGAGGGAAACTGATGAAGACTCCTGGTGTCAGCATTGATTTGTCACACACATGTGATGTGTACCAACCAGGTATACACATGTGAACATGCATGCACATACTCCTTCCCCACCCCTTCTCTCTCACACATACACCAAGAAAACATTTATTTCAAATTAAAGTTGTTCGAGTGCGGTGGCAAACAAATCCCAGCACTTGGGAGGCAGACGCAGGCTAATCTCTTACTATTTTGAGGTAGGCCTGGTCTTGTCTACATTGAGAGTTCCAGGATAGCCAAAATGGCAGTGAGACCCCCGTCTTAAAACAAACCACAATAAATGGGCAGGTGGGTGGGTAGGCAGGTAGACAGACAGACAGACAGACACACAGACCTCTTCATGCAGCAGTAACGTTGCATTCATTCTCTCTTGTTTGGATAGAAAGCCTGCAAGGTCTGCTCCTGTGTCGTCGGTTGGGAACGCTGCCCTTCTGTGTCCGCATGGAGGGCTCATGTTCACATTTCCTTCCCTCACCAAAGAAGACTCGAAACTGTGAGTGTCTTCTCTTCCTGTTTCCTGCGGCCAGGCGATTTCCATTAGGAATACACTCGACCACCTCACTGTAATACTTCTAGATATGACCAATGGCTGTGGACCCGTGTCTTTAAAAGGAGATGGCTTTTTCAGGCTACCAAGGGAAATATGTCCTTCTTGTCCTTTCTTCTCCCCCTGGATTTTCTTCTACTGGTGTCCAACGGACTGTCTCTAGGTCAGCATCACCACCAATCACATAGTCAGTGTAGTCTTGGTTGTATTAGGTTTGTGCAGAAGGAATTGCAGTTTCTTCAGCCCGATTTTTAAATCATAAAGAAGCTCAAATATCTTTGTTAATCAAAATAGGAACCATTACTAACAGCGTTTTTGCAGATGAGGAGTAAGTTTATTCCTGTAGTTTAAAACTGTGCTTCAGTATTAAGCAGAGTCTTGGAAAGCATTTTCTGTATCCTGCAAGTAGTGGAAGCATTTTTTCTGCGATAAAAATCAGTATTCTTAAAGGAGTGGGAAGTTGGCTGGCAAAAAGTCAGTTGAAGGCAGTGGAAGAGGCTAAGCTTCATAGCCCTGATCGTTCAGTGTTAGTTGTGTGGTGGGACATCATCCTAGAGGAATGAGCCTCGACTCATTGTCATAGAGGAATGAGCCTCGACTCATCGTCATAGAGGAACGAGCTGAGACGGTGCAGTTGGTGCATCCTGCCGATTTGCTGAGTGTGTTTCTCCGGGTAAGGGTTTTGTGGTCAGTCAGAAGTTGCAGTGGTCGGACCAGCAGCGGGCACCAACAGTGACCAGGCTTGGCTTTGGGTTTCGCGGGCCAGCCACTGAGCTTGTTATTGCAAATTGTCATATTCAGTCCATGTTCATCACAGTGGGATTGAGACGTGATCCTTTATTGCACGTGCGTGTGCGTGTGCGCGCGCGCGCGCGCACACACACACCCCGTACCTCATGAGGTACCCAGTTACCCAGCCGTCTCACCTTTCCAGGTGGCTTCAAGCACCAACGTAACGTCTGTGCCCTGTTCATGGGCAGCTCTCGGCTCCTCAAGGGGGTCGGCACCATGGCGGCTCTCAGTCATTCATCCTCTGCTTCTGCTATCATCTTTGGGGCTCTCAGCTCCTTTTGAATTCCCACTGCACTGTGCGTTCTTAGCAGTTCCTGGAGCAAATGCTGTGGTTACTGTGAGTTATCTTTGCTGCTTTATAAGCCCATAAAAAGGAAATTGCATAACATCATTTCCAAAGTATAAAATAAACATTAGGTGACAACTAATAAGTCATTAGTAAGAGATTTGTGTAAGATTTGTGTATTCAAATGCTGTATGAGATTACCACATTAATTGGGAATGTTTCCTCCTAATATGGCAATTTAAGCAATGCAAAAGTTGTAATTGTGGGCTGGAGAGATGGCTCAGCAGTTCAGACTGCTCTTCCAGAGGTTCTGAGTTCAATCCCTAGCAAACTTGTGGTGGCTCACAACCATCTGTAATCGGATCTAGTGCCCTCTTCTGGTGTGTCTGAAGACAGCTACATTGTTCTCACATACATAAAATAAATCTTTTTTTAAAAAAGTATCAAAACAAAAAGACTGTAGTTGCTTTTGCACACACCTAATAGTTGTCTTTTTCTACAGCTGTCAACCTTTAGAGAGAAGAGAAGGAGGCTGGCCCACTGCAGCACATAATAAGTAAATATAAGGAATTCAAGATCCCCTGGGATAGAGATGGACTGTAGTTTCTTTATACTTTAATGTTTTTAGGTTATTTAAAGGAACTCGGTGTTTTTATTATCTATATGTTAAGTGACACTTAGGATGTCTAAGAGCTGGTGATATAACTGAGTCACAAGAGAGCTTGTGTAGCGTATTCCTGGGATGACACATGCATGCGTGGTGGTATAGGATTGATACTCTAGCAGTCACTCAAGTACAGTCATCAAGTACAACTCAAGCCCTGGAGTCCTTAACTTCCTTCTCATCCCCATTTTCCTCGCTTCTCTGTCTAATTTGAGTCATCTGTCCCATAAAGTCTTCCGTTTAAAAGATGCACACTGAAGCATAGGCAGGACAGTCACAAGTTCTGGGTCAGCCTCAGCCACTTGTTGAGACCTCGGCCTAAAATCCAAGGCAGAATTAAGGTGTACATAGTTGAATGTGTTGCACTTTTTAATTGTATAGTATATCTAGTGTGTTTTTATTAGTGGCACTGCTGGGTGCGTATCCCTCTGGCTAACTTCACTCAGGCTCTGTGTGCTGATTGCCCCGCCCCCAGACCCGGCCCCAAAGCTTCCCTTCTCTGCTTTCCTAGTTGAGTCTTTCCCATGATTGGGTTAAGTGGGTGCTGCCAATTCTGCTGTATCGTGTTTGCTCCATCGATCTCCACGTGTCTTAAGGCATGATGTTGTTTGTTGTTTTTTGTCTTTTGTTTTTTGTTTTTGTTTTTGTTTTTTTTTTTTGCACAGTATAGCTCTCATATGGCCCAGCGAATGGCAAATGATTCAAAAGCTCTTTGTTGTGGATAAAGTAATTAAAATCACAAGAATTGAAGTGGGAGACGTAAAGCCTTCTCAAACCCAGTATATTTCTGAACCTAGTAAGTTTTCAAGCTCTTTTTGGTTCCTTTCATTAAAAGTTTAAGGGGGACGAGGGGGGCCCCTCAGTTCTGTTTTTCTACCTAATGTTAAAGGTCATGCAGCTGTTCAGATGCTCTGGCAGACCTGTGAGTCGAGGTCATCTGAACTTTTAGTTAGAGATAGCACACAGATTTCCTGCACTTGGCGTTTGCATGCAGCCCAACATGTTGTACTGAGTATGTTGTGGTCGCTGCTGCAGGTTTCTGCAGTGATTGTTTAGTTACTTCTCCTCTACTGTTTCCTAGATCTCTGTCCAGATTGCAGAGAAGGTCTGCTGTGCCAGCAGCAGAGGGACCTTCGAGAGTACACCCAAGCCACCATCTATGTCCACAAAGTTGTGGATAACAAAAAGGTACCAGTTCTTCTTGGGGCCATGACTAGGAGAGGTGGGCTATCAAATCCAACCACTAAAAGTTAAACTTGAATGTTGGGGGGCAGGGAGGACAGTAGGAGAACTTCCAGTATTGTCTGAATTCTGGTTTTAAAAGTTGGTTTTAGACTTGGTGGGAGCATAGTTAGCATAGCAATACAGGTAAGTGAGGTTGGACCTCAGCGTCCATCTAAAGGGTGTGTGCAATTTGAGGACGATTTGACTGTGGTCTGTTACGAGGATTGGCTTTGGGAGTCAACCTAGTTCTCTGAACGTCTGTCAGTTAGACTCCAGGGCTTGCAGAACTAAAAACAGTTTAGTGTTTGATGCTGTCTACTAAATACATTGTTTTAGAATGCTACCTTCCAAAGCACGCATGACAGGTGTAGAGTTCTGCTCACAGATTGCTGAGAAAGGGAACCTAACATAAGCACCTCCACTTCCCCCCAGGATTCCGTTAGCCCTTTTGACCTCCAGCCCACTTAAACCTAGTAGGAGGAGAAGCTCCTTCTGCCACCGTTCATAACTTTGTGTTTAGTCGCATTGTCAACAGAACCATGCAGAAGACCACATCTTCTTTCCATGTCTCTGTTCCTGTCAGAGGGTGGGGATTTGATGTTCTGTCACCTGAGCTCCTGTGCACATACATACCCATACATAGCTACAGGATTAAAATAAAGCTAGGCTGAGAATGGTGGCCCTGGTCTACATAGTGAGTTCCAGGACAGCAAGAACAACAATAGTCAGATGACCCTCTCACCCTTAATAAAAGTAAATGAATAAACGAATAATTCACAGGGTTAGACTATAAGAAACTAAAGAGCAATGAAAGTAGTTCTTATTCCTCACATCTCATAGACCCTAGGCCTCACTCTTTCTGCTCCTGGTGTGTTCAGGTAATGAAGGACTCAGCTCCAGAGTTGAATGTGAGCAGTTCTGAGACGGAAGAAGACAAGGAGGAAGCTAAGCCAGATGGGGAGAAAGATCCTGATTTTAATCAAGTACGTATTGAAGTACTCCGTCATTGTGTCTTTGTCCACAGCAGCCACCTGCTGTCTGTCTTCCCTGGCTGCGTATTTTCTTGGTCCCTGTCTACTTGTTCTACACTTCTAATTCTTTAGTTTTTATAGCATGCTGTAGCTAATTTCTCCCTTCACCCTTAAAAAAAAAAAAAAAAAAAAAAGGACTGAATATCCTCCAAAGTTCATTTTTTTAAAAAAGATTTTATTTATTAATTATATGTAAGTACACTGTAGCTGTCTTCAGATCTCATTATGGGTGGTTGTGACCCACCATGTGGTTGTTGGGATTTGAACTCAGGACCTCTGGAAGAGCAGTCAGTGCTCTTAACTGCTGAGCCATCTCACCAGCCCCCCAAAGTTCATTTTTTAAGGAAGAAAAAGTAACTGTGTGTGATGGCTGTGGTGGCACAACATCATGTTAAAGCACTTAGAGGCATTGGCAAGTGGGTTTCTGTGGGTCTGAGGACAGCCTGGTCTGCTTAGAGAGTTCCAGGACAGCCTGGCCTACACGGTGAGAGCCGGTCTCCAAGCAAACAAGTGGAAAGTGCTCATGTCTAAGACCAGTGGGGAGAATGAGGCAGGATCACCTACCCGTGCCTTTGAAGCCATCTTGGCCCAAAGTGAGGCTGTCTAGAGAAAAGGCAAGGGCGGCTATGGTGATAGGTGTGGTGACACAAGCACAGTCTTGCTTTCCTGAACTGAGGCAGGAGGATTAAGAGTTTGCAGGCCCTACTCTTGCAGAAGACCTGGGTTTGGTTCCCAGCTCCCACCTCAGGCAGCTGTAGCTTCGTGGGATCTGATACAGGCACCAGGCAGACCTGACAACCGAGTTCATTTCCTGGGAAACTCACTGCAGGGTGGGGAGGGGGACGACAACAACAACTACTCCAAGTTATCTAAGATCTACAGACATGCCTGTGCGCACAATGGATAAATGGGATTAAGATGATATTTTTAATTATATGTGCTTGGGTATGGGTATATTACACATGAGTTTAGCTGCCCTCAGAAGCCAGAGGCCTTTGATGTCCGTGTTCCTTGGAACTGAAATTGGACCTCCACAAGAGCAGTACTCATCATTAACTGCTACTTCATCTTAGGAACCCCTTGGAAATTTCAAATAATAATGATGCAATGAAATCTTAAAGGCAAAATATATCATTTTAAGCTGGAATGAAATATTTGCTCTGATTCTGTTTTGGTAACAAACTGGGAGTCTTTTTTATTTTTTAAAAACATTGTTTTCCCATGTCGTCCTAGCTGTTCTGGAATTTGCTCTGTAGAGCAGAGATCTACTTGCCTCTGGGATTAAAGGTGTGCACCATCACCACCCAGCCTGTCGACTAGGAGTTGTGATAAATGGAGTGAGATGATATTAGCCCTTCAGTCTCCACCATAATCAATTTCTACTAAGATTGACTGGGGGTGGGGGACTGGGGAAGATGCTCAGTGGTTGAGAGCACTGCATCTCCAAGAGGCCTGAGTTGGGAACTCGGCTCCTTTCCTGGGCTGCTCACAAGCCTGGGATCCCAGCATCCTGTTCCACCGACATCCCAGCAGGGAAAAGCGGCGTCTGCTCCGCTTCATCTTGAATGCCCTTCCACTCAAAGACAGATGATCCCTTTCCTTTGCTGGGCTCCTTACTTTGCTTGCTCCACCGCGTGTACAGAAAACTCTGTGGTAGAGGCGTGTGCCAGGGCTGAGCCACTTCACAAGAAACAGGTTTTCCACTTTACAGTCTCCTGGTTCGAAATGTGGTCAACTGTCTAAAAACAAATGAAGGGATGGTTTCTCTTAAGATTTCCTCTCCTTCTGTGAAGAAGCATATCTTAACAGGAAGTAAAGGGATGGATATGTGAGTAAACTCCAGCCTCTTGGGAGGCAGACCTACCACTGTGTTCCTTGCATAGTCTCCACACCACTTTATACATTTTCTAAAATATTTATATATTATATGTAAGTACACTGTAGCTATCTTCAGACACTCCAGAAGAAGGCATCAGATCTCATTATGGATGGTTGTGAGTCACCATGTAGTTGCTGAGATTTGAACTCAGGACCTTTGGAAGAGTACTCTTAACCACTGAGCCATCTCCCCCCCACCTTTTTAAAGATTTTATTTATTTATTATATGTAAGTAACTTTATACATTTTAAAGCTAAAAAACCAGGTGTGTGTGTGTGTGTGTGTGCGCGCGCACGTGCGTGCGTGCGCGCACACATGTGCGCACACACTTATGTCCAAATGTGCTTGATACCCACAGAGGCCTGAAGAGGGCATTGGATTCCTGGAACTGGAGTTATAGATGGTTGTAAGCCTTAGTAATACACTGGGAACCAAATCTGTGTTCTCTGGAAGAACAATAAATGCTTTGTTTTGTTTTGTTTGTACACTGTAGCTGTCTTCAGACACACCAGAAGAGGACGTCAGATCCCGTTGCAGATGGTTGTGAGCCACCATGTGGTTGCTGGGAATTGAACTTCAGACCTTTGGAAGAGTGGTCAGTGCTCTTAACCACTGAGCCACCTCTCTAGCCCCTGATAGTTTACTCTTCTTTTTTTGGTTTGGTTTTGTTTTGTTTTTCAAGATAGGGTTTCTCTGTATAGCCCTGGCTGTCCTGGAACTCACTCTGTAGACCAGGCTGACCTCGAACTCAGAAATCTGCCTGCCTCTGCCTCTCAAGTGCTGGGATTAAAGTCATGCGTGCTACTGCCCAGTCTGATGTTTTACTCTTAATAGCTGGTACATCTTTACCCTAAGATCTGGTAGTCAAATTATGCGTAGCTTCTGCCTGAGTGGCCCTTCACCTCATCCAATCCAGAGCACAGTCTTTGAACAAACATGCTAGTCTGTTGTTGGTATGTCCCTGTTTTTTGTTTTGTTTTCCTGAGTTATTTATTTATTTATTTGCTTGTTTGGTTTGGGTTGGATTTTTATTGTTGTTGTTGCTGCTGCTGTTCATTTTTTTCATTTTGTTTAGTTTTTCTGGTTGATTGGTTGGTTAGTTGGTAGGTTTTTTTCATGAGGATTTCTTTTTTCTTTTCTTTTCTTTTCTTTTCTTTTCTTTTTTTTTTTTTTTTTTTTTTTTTTTTTTTTTTTTTTTTTTTTTTTTTTTTTTTTTTTTTTTTTTTTTTTTTTTGTTTTTCAAGACAGGGTTTCTCTGTATAGCCCTGGCTGTCCTGGAACTCACTTTGTAGACCAGGCTGGCCTCGAACTCAGAAATTTGCCTGCCTCCGCCTCCCAAGCGCTGGGGTTAAAGGCGTGCACCACCATGCCCAGCCATGAGGGTTTCTCTATGTAGCTCTGACCTTGGAAATCACTCTGTATTCCAGGCTGGCTTTGAACTCAAGCATTCTTCTTCCTCTTTCTTACTCCAGAGCACTGAGATTAAAGGCATGCACCTTGTTATTTGCTGCTTTATTTTTAATGCTGATTAAGAAAGTCTTCAGCTTGGTGCTGGAGAGACAGCTTACTGGTTGAGAGCACTACCAGTGGTCTGGAGTTCAATTCCCAGCAACCACATGGTGGCTCACAACCATCTGTAATGGGATCTAATGCCATCTTCTGGCATATAGGGACATATGTGGGTAGAACACTGTGTCCATAAAGTCTTAAGTCTCAATCACCTCAAGGTAAATAAATGTTTATATTTGCTGGTGTGGGAGGATGTCATTGTTATCTATGCTTTGTTGAAATCCTATAAAAATAACTTTAAAAGCAACAACAAAAAACCATGAATGAACAGAATCACTGTTTTATGCCCTTCTCTTGGACAGTGGACTCTGGTGGCCCGTGGCTTCAGCCTTCTGTGGTCATGCAGGGTTTTCTGACTGAGGTGCCCTATTGCCCTATTCAGATCTGTTTGTGTCTGTTGTCAATCTCCTGACGTTGTGGAGTCAAGTTTTCTCTGTTGGTTCTTTTTCCTTTTTGAGACATAGGCTTGCTGTACCACGTAACCCAGGTTGGCCTCGATCCCATAATCTAGTTTGGTATCCAGAGTGCTGGGATTGCTGGTGTAAGAGGGCCCTCTAGGATTTTGCAGATGTGTCTGTCTGTTTCCAGCTTTGTTTTTCAGTCCAAGCATTGTTTGTTGAGCAAACGCTACATTTTCCTGTGACTCAGACTTTAAAGGCTGACTCTTTCTTTGAGCATCCGGTTTTATTCACTGTGGTCACAACCACAGCAATGTTCTCAGGTGAATGTGGGATTTCTGCCTTCAGTTGTGGATTGCAGCAGAGTTCACATGTACAAATATGATACAGAATGTTAGAGGGTTGCTCTTTACACCATAATTATTTTGTACATGTTATAATTTTCCTCCATCTCCCTTGTCCGTGTTTGGATATTGTAATATTCTAGAATGTTTTAAATACTTTTGGTTCAAGACAGGGCGGGGATCTCAGCTTTAACCCTCTGTTTAGAGCATAGTAACTAGTTAGTCCCTGGGGATACCTAGTGTCTTCAGAATGTCACCTCCCCGCACCCCCCCCCCCTTTTTTTTTCCCTCAGAACATGGGTGGCTGGTTTCACTGAAGTAAATCCCAGGCCATAAAGCGAGGCATTAGTGCTCCTTAATGGAGCTGAGCAAATCCCCTGCCCTCCTCTCTAAGCCAGATCAACCGAGTTCCTTCTGTGTTATCTAAATTCAGGTTAATGATACACTCGGCAGGTATCACTTAGGTAGTTGGAAGCGTTTTAAATCCAGTGACTGGGAAAAAAACAACCACCGTTGTACTGGTTTTAGTGGTTTGACATGGGTTAAAGAAAAATAATTCCAGGAAACGCTTCTAGATCCTCTTAAAATCAATTTGAAAAGATTTTAGTTGATGCCTGAGACCTTTTGGCTGGGGCCTGGGGTGAGGTCAGGACTGTACAGACCTTCTGTCTGTAGGGAATGTCTTCTTTTTCAGTTGGACATTGTTTTTGTGACTGCAAAGTTGACTTTTTCTTGTGAATTTTAGAAGTGGAAGTTGTGGCTAGATTGGGCAGAGCCTTGCCAGTGGCCAGAGACCTGAGAAAGTCTTTGCCCTGGTAGCTGCTTTATGAATTGCAAAATACATTAGTGATGTGAATGGGATACCCAGAAAAGTCCCACTTTAATTCCCTGGCTTGGTTAACAAGAGGATCTTGGCTTGTTAACCCCTCGGTGAGGGCTTCATAAGAAAAGAGCCACAAACACTAATGCCAGCATGGGAGGATCACCCACTGCCTGCAGTACCTAGCCGGTTCACGGCAGACCTACATAATGAGTGAGACGCTTTCAAAACAGACCAAAAGATGTTCTAGAACATTTGGCCCCTGCTATTCTCCTTTCTAAAGACTAGTACAGCCTGTATCTTGTGCCCATATATAGTTCCTGCTTTTTTGCTGAATGCTTAGGTCAATTCAGTGATGTGAAGTTCTGAATACTTGATCCTGTGTATCGAAGGGATAAACACAGCCCTGCAGTGCTTACAGTGTGTTTAAGAGAAGCTAGCAGGCGTGACTTTGTGTCCACCAACTCCCTTTCAAACCCAAACTGATGCCACTGGCATGGTCTGCGTGACTGGGTGGCTTCCGCCTAAACCAGGGTCTTGGAGAGCTCCTCACCTTTCTTCTTACCAGTGTTGCCTGTACTGTGTATTAACTTCTATAAATTGTAAGCTGGACCTGAGCATTCATTTATGGTTTTTTTAAAGTTTTTTACAAGAATACTTTACAGTTGAAACTGTTTTCCCTTTTCTACCACCAATACATCAAGAAGCACAGTGTCTTGTTTTTAGTAAAAGTATCTTTGATGTCTTGAGTACAGTCAGTCTAACGTCTCATTTTGCAGTTGGTATTTAGCTTTCATATCATTCTCAAAAGGAGAAGGGGCCAGAGACATGGCTCAGTGGGTAGAGTGCTTGCCTAGCATACAGAAGCCCTGGGCTCCATCCCCAGCACCATAAACCTGAACAGATCGTGCACTGCTTTAATTGTGCACAGTGGAGGTGGAGCTGGAGGATTAGAATTCCAAAGTCATCCAGTGAGTCACAGGGATTTGAAGACCAGCCTATGGTATATCAACTCTTCCCTACCCCCAAGAAGAAAATGTATAAAACAAGAAAATTAGAATTTATTTAGGAAGTTCTGTAATCTTGAAATTTCAATCTATTGGCTTATGTTTGTTGTTTTTAACTAACTTTTTAATGCATTTTGTGTGTGCGTTCTTGTATACAGTAGACATCAGAAAACAGTTTGAAGGAGTTGGTTCTCACTGTGTGCATCCTGTGGAACAAACTTACTGTCTGGCTCGGCATGAGAGCCATCTCACTAGACCTGGGCCTTGTTGTATAGCCCTCGTCTGGCCTTGAGTTTAGAATCCCCACCTCACCTCTCCAGTGCACGGGTCAGAAAAGGGCTCCCACACCTGAGACTCTGTTCATTACTACTGCTGATGAAGGGGAAACTTCCTTCTTCCTTTCCTTTTCAATGTTTCTTATACCAAACATTTAGGTTTCTTACATGCAGTTAAGGTTGATTTTTTTTTTTTTTTTTTTTTTTTTTTAACACACACAGCTAACCTCTGTAGACTCTTGGATGCATTGTGCTTGATTTACAGGGTTTCAGGAGTGGTTGTATCCAGCTTCTGTTTACTCAAAGAAGCACCTGAGCAGAGTAATCCCAGAGCTTTCTCTTTGGCATTTTGCAGAGCAATGGAAGTACCAAGCGACAGAAGACATCCCAACAGGGCTATGTGGCCTACCAGAAGCAGGTCATCCGGAGGAGCACGAGGCACAGGAAGGTTCGCGGAGAGAAGGCGCTATTGGTGTCTGCCAACCAGACGTTAAAAGAATTGAAGATTCAGGTGAGGGAATGCTTGCTCGCTCTGTGGCCTGTGTGGATTGACCCCTTTCTATCCCTGCTTTATGTAGTTACCCGTTTCCTGGGGCTAAGCTTTAACTAGTTGCCTACTTGTGGTGGTTAGCCAAGAGGAGAGGACTTTTTTTTGTGTGTGTGTTTTTGTTTGTTGTTGTTGGTTTTTTTTTTAATACGCTTATAAGTTAAAAATAGCACACCCCCTTAAAGTTTTTATATATTTGGTTGGTTTGTTTTTTATTGTCGGTCTCTCTATATAGCCTTGGCTGTGGGGAAACTCCCTCTAGTCCACTTTGCCTCCTGAATGCTGGGATTAAAGGCGTGCATCACTGTGGCAGGCTATTCATATGAGTTGTTTAAGAAGAGCATCCAAGGGCAAGGAATTCTCTCTGTTGGTAGTAAAGTCTCAGATCCATTCCAGCATGAATTACAGAGTTTTCCAGAGACAAATACCACATTTTAAGAATGACCTTGTTGTGAGTGTTAGTTTCTTTAGGTCCCCACCATTGTAGTGTCATTATACTCGTTGTGGACTTTCTTTCCCAGATGGCTACTGCAAACCACCCGCATCACTGCGGCCACAGTCCCTTACCTAGAACAAGAAATAACTTTTTTTTTTTTTTTTTTAATAGTTTTCCCCGTAGCTGGTATGGAAGGCACCAAGAGAGCTGGTTAATAATCTCCCAGAGCAATGCATGGCTACTGTGTTCCTACTTAGCATGTGGAGTCCAGAAGATTTTATCATAAAACTTGTTTTTAGGTTTATTTATCATGTGTGTGAGCGTCTTGCTTGCATGTGAGCCACGCGGTGCCTGGTGCCCGCAGAGAGGAGAGAACTGTGTCTCCAGTTACTTGGAGCTGCACTTATAAAATAACAGTAACAGTGTGGGTGCTAGGAATTGAACCTGGGTCCCCTGCAAGAACACCAAGTACTCTTAAGCACTGAGCCTTCTTTCCAGCCCCTAACGTTTGGAGATTGGAAGACACTGTTACACGGGTCCCAGCTAGGCCTTTTGGTTTTGGTTGGGATTTGATTTGTGTTTGTTTTGTTTTGTTTTCAAGGCAGTGAGTGCAGAGATTGCTTTGGTTGGCCTGGAACTTCCTGTGCAGATGAGGCTAGCCTTGAGCCCTCAGAGATCTCTTGCCTGCCTTTGCCTCTCTGCCTCTGCCTCGAGTCTCCTGTTATCTTGGATTTTGCCAAGTAAGGCTAGGCCAGAAAAGTGCCAGCATCCACCTGCCTCTGCTTCCTTCAAATGAGGATTACAAGTGCACACTACCACACCTAGATTTTATATTTTAATTATATTTTAAATGTTGGGGGCGGGGGTATGTGTATGCATCAGTGTAGATGCCTGTAGAGTCCAGGGGATGAAGTTGTAAGCTGACCACCATATGTGCTGGGTACCAAACTCAAGCTCTCTGTAAGGGCAGAACGAACATACTGCTGAGCTCTTTCTCCAGCCTCCGTATTCAGATTCTTCGTTTGTTTGTTTGTTTGTTTGTTTGTTTTCGAGACGGTTTCTCTGTGTAGCTCTTGCTGTCCTGGAACTCACTCTGTAGACCAGGCTGACCATGAACTCAGAAATCTGCCCACCTCCGCCTCCTCAGTACTGGCATTAAAGGCATGCGTCACTACCGCCCAGCTTAGTTTGGGTTACTCTTGATGTAGTGTCATCACCAGATGACTTGGGGAGGACCCGGTTTATTTGGCCCATGCATTGTATGTAATCCATCACTGGTGGCAGTCAAGACAGGAACTGTAGCAGGGCCCAGTCCCTGCTGCAGGAGCTCGTGCAGAGGCCGTGAAAGAGCCTGCTTTCTTATAGATCCCAGTACCATCAGCCCAGTGATGATGGCCCCACCCATTATGGGCTGGGCCCCTCTGCCATCACTCACTAAGAAAACTCCCTGCTGTTTGGTCTTGGGAGCAGTTTGTGAACTAAGGTCCCTTCTTTTCAGATGATTGTAGCTGGGCCGAGTTAACATAAACCAGCCAGCACACCAGGCCACTAAACTGTTCCTAATTATTAGCATATATGTCTACTATGCCTAAGAAAATGGAGAGATGTGGGTTCCCTTGGAGCTGGATTGAAAGGCATTTGTGGGCCTCTGCAAGAGCAGTGCTCCTAACCACCCAGGTGTCTCTCCAGCTCCTACTCTTTGTTTTTTTGAGGCAGCCTTGCTGTGTGCTCCTGACTGTCCTGGAACTCACTGTATTGACCATAAGGCTGACTGAAGTCAACTTAGAAAGAACAGTGTTCTTGCATCTGCCTTTCATTCCCTTTATTTTATCCTATCTCTTTGCTGACGTCTTGTCTCTTTGCTAGAATAAGTTTGCACTTGTTTACTTATTTGTTTTGTGCGTTTATATGTTTTTTTTTTTTAATTGTGGATATGTGTATGGTGGCATGGGCACAGTTGTGGCCATCAAAGAACAACCTAGGAGACTTGGTTTTCTCCTGCCGTGTGTGTCTCCAGGATCATGCTGGGTCGTCAGGCTTGACAGAAATCTCCTTCACCCACTGAGCCATCTCACTGCCCATTTGCTGGGCTTTTAAGTCATCCTCATCTCTTTTCTATATAGTAGCCTTTTCCAAATTGTTGACTAGTGCCCACCCCCAACACTTGCAAATCAATAGGGTGATTGTGAGATAGATAGGCAGTTACTCAAATGCTTTGTGATGCTATCAGGAAAAGTTGTATCCGTGTGTGCGCCAATGGCATGTCTCTAAACCTTGGCAGAAAGAACTGATAAATTCAAGATGTCTGTGAAAACCAATCTGGCCCCTGTGGTTTGAGTCGCTGTTGAATCTCCAGAAGCTGACCACGCTCCCCGTCAGCTGCCTTCATGTGGTGGCATTCACTGGCTACGCATTTTTCTTGTTGCTGATATTTATCATTGTAATTGAGGCAAAAGTACAGGCTTCCTTTCAGGGTGTTATGTGTTCCAGATTGTCCTGAGAACAGCATTTCCCTTGGTTGAACCCACGGCTCTGAAAATACCCGTGTTGGCATAATATCTGTCCTCTGTTGTCGTGCCCTTTGCATCTGAGGAGGCCTCTTTCCATCACCGGCTCTCTGCCTGTCAGTGGTAAACCTCCAGCATTCAAAACCCTCCAGTTAGAAAAAGAGCCCCTGTGGACCGGACGTTTGTTTCTGAAGGCCTGTGCTGCTCTTAGTATGGATCACTGTTTTTGAAGCATAAACCAGAAGGCAGCAGAAATAACCTCTCCAGCTAGGAGCATGCTACCTGCACAGATGAACTGCAGAAACAAGAAACCCCCACATGCGCTTTTCCTGGGTTATTTCTTTGCTGCGTGTTTCCTCTCATCTCCCACTCTTGCTTCAAAGAGCACTGTGAGTCAAACGAGACTGTAAGAAAGGGTTGAGGATGGACTTTTCCCTCACTGCTCAGTGGTAGCTGGGAGAGCATCAGCTAGCCATGACCCCTTGCTGCTTCCGCTGTGTGGGCATGCATGCATGCATGTGGTTCTTGTTGGTAGAGAGGGATGCTTTTTAAAAGGGGTTGGGCTTCCTCTTTATAGTGTAGGATGGGCCTTTCCTTTTGACACACTGCTTTGCTGGGTGAATAGAGTGACGCTGCGCGTAATTGTGGACGCTTTACAGCGTAATTGTGGACGCTTTACTATGTGTTGCTTAGAACCTTAGAGTTGCTTTGGGACTCGAGAGGTAACTCAGTAGTTAAGAAAGACTACATGCTGCTCTTACAGAGGACTCGGGTTCAGTGATCAGCACCCATGTGGTAACTCACAATGGTCTGTGACTCCAGTTTGGGAGATCTAATGACCTCTTCTGGCTCCTGTAAGTTCCAGGCACAAAGTGGTGCACATATGTTCATGCAGGCAACAGACTCGCACACAGACTAAAGTAAGAAAATCTGTTTCGCATGGTTGTTAGTTCTTCCAGTAATTCAGTAATACTTCTGCTGTAGGTTTGGTTTCCCTCTTCTACTCCCCATCTCTAGTCCCAAGTGTTATTCCCATTGGAAAGTCAGTGTCAGGCACAAGGCAGAGTGTCTGTAGTACCTCCCTCCTGGTATCCTGACACCCATGCTACTGGGGAGATGAGTCTGTGCATCCCCCAGACAAATCTTCTCTTGATCTGTCTCCTCCCTGCACCTCTTCTGCACATCTCAGCCCTTCGGAGATTGTGCCACTGATTTGGTACTTGTCCCATCTCACGGTGAGAGCATTTTAAGTGTGAAGAAGTGACCCTATCTGGAGAGGAGTGGACCTTCCCTGTATGAAATGTGCTGGTGTGAGACTGGATGAGCCAGCCTTGTCAGTTCTTCTACATGTTTTTTGTTTTGTTTTTTTTTAAGATTTATTTATTTATTATATGTATTATATGATTGAACAGGGCCTACCCTGGTTGAGAGAGAGAGAGAGAGAGAGAGAGAGAGAGAGAGAGAGAGAGAGAGAGAGAATGAATGAATGAATGAGAATGGACTTGGCTGTTGAAAGTTCTGGGCCAGTCTAGGTCTGGGTGGCCCTGATGAGCTCTCTGGCTGAGCGGCACACTTAAGCTCTGCCCCGTAGACCTGGGGAAGCAACAGGGTGCAGAAGCACCAGCCCGAGTGTGCATTGTCTGCTCTCTGAGCTGCTCAAGCTCAGCCTTCAGGGACTCTAGCAGTGAAGCAAGTGGGCTGCTTGCTTCTGTACCCTGAAGCCTCTGGGCTTTTTGTTGTAGTTCGTTTTGTTTTAAGGGAGAGGTAGGTCTCAGTGTTCTCCCATGTTTAGACTTTGTTTCTTTTTCTTGCCACAGATCATGCATGCATTTTCAGTTGCTCCATTTGACCAGAATTTGTCAATTGATGGAAAGATTTTAAATGATGACTGTGCCACCCTTGGTACCCTCGGCGTCATTCCTGAATCTGTCATTTTATTAAAGGTGAGAAACAGCTGTCCAGCTCTGGCCTCTGGGTTTCAGTGCTGCATCCCTAGCTAAAGGATGCACAGTGGTGGTGAAGGACATGGGTCCCTGAGAGAGAGGCTGGGGAGGCTTTTGCTCTCCTGTTTACCAGACTCTAATACTAGAGATGGAGGGGAGACCTGCACAGACAGCATTGAGCCTTGTCCTCCTAGCCTGCAGTGATGACAGAACATCAGCCACTGCCTGACCCTAAGACGACAGAGCAGACACCTACCTGCTCTTCGTCCTCTCTGGATTTTTTAATGTAGCTTGGTATCACTGCTATATAGAAGGTCAGAATAGACAGCTCTGCCAAGAAAATTCCCATCTGTACCTGAGTTCTCCCAAGAAAACCGCTCTGTACCTGAGTTCTCCCAGTTGTTTTTTTCCCTGACAAGGGGCCAGCTGCTCTGGACTTTAGATCTCTTTTGCATTCCACGTATAAAGTGAGGGCAGGAGTCTGGGTCAGAACCCAGGGTCAGCCCAGCAACCACCACACTGAGTTCACTTCGATGACCTGGTTTCTGGTTATGACTTCATTAGGAGCCTCTCCTCCTTTTCTTTCATTCTCTTTTTGCTTGCTCTGTGTGCACACATTTCTTTGGTTTTGCTTATTGTATTGTTTTGGGGTGTGGCCTATATAGCTTGGGTTGGCCTCCTTGACTTGGTTCCTGACTGCTAGGATTACAGACATGCACCACTGTGTCTGCGCTGTTTGTTTTGGACTAGCTAGAGAGCCTGCCCTCTAAAACAAAATCAACAATGAAAAACAAACAAACCAGGTATGTGTGTGTGGCTTCCTCCCTTCAGGGAAGAGCTGAGGGATATGGCCTGTGAAAGGATTGCTTGCTGACTCTTGATGCTTAAAATGTACATCTGTCATTTTAACAGGATCTCCTAGCTAGGTTTTTATTGCTGTGATAAGCACCACAACCAAGCCAGCCTGGGAAGAAAGGTTATTTTAGCTTTCAGTTATAGTCCATCTTGAAGGGGTTGTTGGTTGTGGCAGCAAGAACTCAAGGCAGGGACTGCAGAGGACCACTGCTGACTGTCTACACCTCGTGTCTTTTCAACCTGCTCTTAAAGGTGTGTGCCGTGCCTAGACACATGTGATTTCTTATGCCACCCAAGGCCACCTGCCAGGAACAGCACCATCATTAGTCTTTAATCAAGGCTGTGTCCCTCAGATTTGTTTACAGGCCTGTCTGAGGGAGGTATTTTCTCCATTGAAGTTCTTCTCAGATAACCACAGCTTGTGTCAAACTAACAAAAACCTAACCAGGACACAAAATTGTGGAAATCTCATTGAGGAGAATAGGGCTTCTTGTGATTTAGTCACCTCTAGGCTGTCCTCCCCTGGGTAGGCACCGCACAGTGGCTTGGCCTCCGCTGTTGTGTTCAGGGGCGTGGGCTGAAGCTCCCTTGACCAAATGCCTAAGGGCCAGAGACCCTGGATTTTTAAATATTTGCATAGACATGAGATACATTTTGTGTATATCCCATATATACAGTACAGAGGTAATTTCATACATTATTTTTAGTGTTGTAACTGGGGCCTATCAAAGGACTTTGGATATGGAGATTTGGTTATTTCAGATCTCCTCTGCAAGCTCAGAAAGAAAATTAGACATTGTGAATTTTGGAATTAGAGCTACCCTGTATCTACTTGTGAGGAAGGGAGGGGCTTAAGGCACTTGGTTCAGATGTGAGGGAAACCCCAGTGGACTAAGGCGACACCTGTCCAGGGTGGAAATTGGCTTTGGATTTAGCAGGTGTTGGGTGTGTTTTAGAGAAAGTCTTCTGAGACCTCATTAGCTCCATCCCCAAAAGCTTGCTTTGTGACTTCCCTTCTTTCTGTTTCTTGGTGGCTAGATGAACCCTGCTGTGCCACACAACAGTACATTGTATGGTAGATTAAGTCCAGAGATGTCTGCCCTGGGGTGGGCATGTTTTTGTAACTCATCCCCAGTTCTGGTTCAGTGAGCTGAGATGGCACAACAGAGCAGGCACCTATGCTGACTCTTGGTTCCACCCAGAACTGGAGTCTGCAGAATGATGCTCTTGGCCTCTTTAGTTGCTAAATCAACTTACTGTTTGGTCTGCCTCTAGAACAACTGTTACAAGGGTCCGGTAGCAGGTTGACAGTGGACTCTGGATTGGCCATCAACCTCTTTTCCTTTGCAGTTACTCTCCCCTTAAATATGGTTACATCACATCTTTCCATGCAAGATGTGTTTAGGGGAAGAGAGCAGTGCTCTGCCACATACGGTGTGCCATTTCTTTGAGTTAAGGAGCCTAGACCCATAGCTGGCAGGGCATTTGTTAAGTCTGAACAAGGGTCCTCCTGCCCAGTGCCAGATATTTGAACAAGATAGGCAACACTGAGTTGATGAGGAACATTGCTGCTGGCCCTGAGGGAACAGGTGCCTCTTTGCCAAATAGAAAACTCTCTAGCCTGGGAGTATCACTGTGCTACCGGGAGACAGACACAGTAGAAGGGTGACAACTATGGGACAGGCTTTGTGGCAGTGCTAGTATTAGAACCACCAGCCAGACTTCAGGGTGATGTGACTCACCTGCTCCTCCCTCCGCCTGTCTTTCCGAGTGGCTCTGACTTGTCTCCATTTGTTTTCTAGGCTGATGAACCAATTGCAGACTACGCTGCAATGGATGATGTCATGCAAGGTAAAGACCAGTCTGCTTTCAGGACCTGGTAGTGGACCTAATATAAAGGGTTGTGGATAGATGCTGAGATGCCCGGGGTTTACATTTTAACCTTGGAAAAAGTGCATGCTCTTAAGGTAGAGCATCTCTCAGTATTGGTCAAAGTATGAGGCCATTGTTTAATAACAGGAGGGAACTGGTATAAAGGTGAACCTTGTTAGGTCAAGAGGAGGTGTGAGTGACTTACTTAACACAGGAGCAGGAAAGCTTTACAGCTCCAAAGGTGGGCACACTTTGTCCCCTGTTCATTTCTAACCTGTAAGAAACTGAGGCATCCAGCAGTGGTGGCACACGCCATTATTCCCAGCACTTGGGAGGCAGAGGCAGGCAGATTTCTGAGTTCGAGGCCAGCCTGGTCTACAGAGTGAGTTCCAGGACAGCCAGGGCTACACAGAGAAA
>NC_034595.1:88622514-88639272 GCF_900095145.1 Mus pahari
AGGAAGGAAGGAAGGAAAGAAAAGAAAAGAAAAGAAAAGAAAAGAAAAGAAAAGAAAAGAAAAGAAAAGAAAAGAAAAGAAAAGAAAAGAAAAGAGAGAAAGAATTAGACAAACTGTGCACCCTGTGGTCCTTGCCACCCATTCCCTTTATGTCTTTGTCACCCCTTGTCCACTTGGTACCTCAGATAGTAGCTATAGGAAGCAATTCAGCATTTGGAAGAACTTGTACTACAAGGGTTAGCAAACAGAAGAGAGGCAGCATGCCTGCAAGTAAGTGTGTGTGTGTGTGTGTGTGTGTGTGTGTGTGTGTGTGTGTGTGTGAGAGAGAGAGAGAGAGAGAGAGAGAATGAACAGCCCAGTGCCAGAGGAATCTGTCTCTAGAGAAACAAGCTTCCTGGAGAGGGTGAGTTACTGCTAGGAAAGGGGCAGTATCTCCTAAGACCTCTGACCAGGAATGGAGCCCTCAGAAGCCTTGACACTTCATAGTATCAGTAGACAGTCACAGAGGACCAAACTAACATGAGAACAAGGGGTGTCTTTGAACAAACTAAGAGAATATTGTAGGCAGCCCCAGAAAGCTCTAAAATGGCCTACAAATAACTGCACAGTAACACATGCCTTTAGTGCCTTTAGCACTTGGAAAACTGAAGACGGAGGGTTGTGAGTTCAAAGCCAGTTCAGTCTAAAACCGAACACTTAACAAAACTACAGGAAAATGGGCAAATGGTAATTAGTCCATATATAAAAGGAATATTTCTAGAAGAAAAGAAGAGAATTCATAGGAATAAATTGGATCTACTCAGGTTATGCCCCAGTGAGTAACGAGCTAGGAAGGGATGCTTTCTTAGACCTCGGTGGGAAGTGCGGGTGATGCCCTGAGCCAAGGAGGCTTTTTGTTCTCCATTCTGTAGCCAGATAACCGATTCTGCTCACATGCCTGGCACCCAGAACATCCTCCAAAGTTACCTGCCAGCATGCTGCATAGAGATGCGCTCTTAAAGGTCTGGTAGATCAAGAAGGAAGTTATTGGTGGTGTGATGAGGAAGGACCAGGCTGTATGGCAGTCAGTGGAAGCAGTGGTCTAAATTTGGGGCTGGATATGGGCTTTCGGATGAACTCTCTGCAAAGGATAATGGAAGGGTTTCTTCAGCCTTGAACAGGTTACTGGAGCTAGAAGCAAGAGAGGAAGCAGGTGATTGATGCAGGGGTTGCCGGGCAGAGAAAGAGCACACTGGTCGTGGAACCAGTGGCAGGCAGGGGCAGGTCTGGGGTTGCTAAGGTGGGGCAGGTGGTGGAAGAGCTGAACGTTCTTGCTGGGAGTTAATCAGAGGCTGGGATGGGGAGAGCAATGAAAACACGTTATTTACAAAGAATACTGAGCCAGGTGTAGAGGCTCATGCCTGTAATTCAACACTTGTATGTCTGAGACATGAGAATTACCCAAGTTCTAGGCCAGTCTGGCTTACACAGTGTGAGATCTTGTCTGGAAAGTAATTGAAATAGAGCCAGAGAGGTGTTTTAGAGCACTTAACATCCTACATGCTTGTAGAGGATGCAGGTGGCTTCCCTGCTCATTGCTTACAACCACGGTAATGCCAGTTCCAGGGGTCCTGACTCCCTTTTGGCTTACGTTGGCCCCAGAGATAAATAATAAGAAATACATGCAGAGAAAACACTCACACATAAAAGTCAAGTCGTTACAAAGGAAGGAAACTAGGAATCAGAACAAAGAAACTGCTATAGCCTCCTGTCACGTGTTGAGGCAGGAGAGAAGACACAGCTACTGGAGATCAGCCGTGAGGTCTTCTCGAGGTTGTGTGTGTGTGTGTGTGTGTGTGTGTGTGTGTGTGTGTGTGTGTGTGNTGTGTGTGTGTGTGTGTGTGTGTGTGTGTGTGTGTGTGTGTGTGTGTGCGCGCGTGTGTGCGTGTGTCTTTAAAGAGAAAGACAAAAAGCTCATCAGTAGTTGATTGCTACCTCAGGTTCAAAGGGATCCATTCCAGGTGACTAAGGCAATTAAAAGTTATTTTCAACTTCTCATCTTGAAGCATTTGACATGCTCTCGCTTGCTGACAGACTGTCTTTCACTCTGAAATTCTTTTCTTTCTGCAGTTTGTATGCCGGAAGAGGGCTTTAAAGGTAAGGCGTTTGTCATGCTTCCTCCATGCCAGAACCTCACCGTGACTGATAATGTGCAGGCTGCAATTTGATTTTAATTTCCAATCCAATCCTAGTCTCGTGACTGGAATTAATTTTAGCTGAAAGCATTTTTATTCCAGCTTTTCTCGTTTTCAGCACTGAGGGCTCAAGATGAGGCCGGTGTAAGAACGGTTTCCTCAGTTTCATTTCAGGAGAGGTTGGGATGTAGTTGGCATTTCTAGATTGATATTTAACCTGCCCGGTGCCCTATCTGTTGCATCTCAGCAGGGCAGCTGCTGTGTAACTGTAAGAGTTAGTGGTGGGAGACTTTGCAGAATGACATCAGGTCAGTGCAGGCGTCATTTATCCTGAAGGTTTTCTGGTAGACACGGTGCTTCTGTGACTCGTCAGCCACTGCACCTGTGCAGATGCAGGATGCTGCGGGGATTCTCTGTCCACCACTCCAAGGTCTGGCAAGCTAGGATTCCGCCCCAAATGATAGTGAATCAGATGCCAGCAGTTTCTCATCAAGCAGTGGCAAAGCTCCCGTCCTAAATTCCACCTTCCTCCCTGGGTGGCTCTGTTGTCTGCATGTAAATGCCACAAAGGACCTCCTGGTCAGAGCTAAACAAACCAGAGCAGACAATTCCTTTGTAGCCATGACTGTGAATAGAAAGCATCGGTCAGCCTGTATGCTGTCCATAGGAAACATGACTGTCAGGCAGAATGGGATGTCACCCAGAGCTTTGTCTGCTGGTATTATGTCTTGGTCTTGAGTGCCAAGTGTCATTATAGTGGATATTCTCTGCTGACACACACTTTCCAAACCAAGTGCACAAACTCCTAACTAGCCATCCCTCACATGTGCTCTGTTCCAGGTACCGGCCTGCTTGGACATTAGTCTTTGACCACTCGCTGACTGCCAAGGAATGACCAGAAAGGAAGACGAACTTGACATGTTAGGGCATTAAAGAAAATGTGGTTTTAAGAATTAAACTCTTACCTGGCTCTTCCAAAAGGCAAAAATCCATTCAAAAGAGACTGTCCCAATTGCCTTATGTCAAATAAAGCAGATTGCACTGATGGGCATCAGACTTGAAGGAAATGTTTCAGATTTTCTATTTAAGGTGGGAGGGAGAGGGCAAGCAAGGACTGAGCAGGCAGAGTAAGAGTAGGAGTAAATCATGTTTACACAGGAGGGAGTAAAGTCCTGGTCAGTCCACACAGATGCCCTGCTCACTAGTGGATTTGTGTTACAGTACATGGGGCTAGCATCCTGCTCCAGACTCCAAGTGACTGTCTGGAGACAAGATCTGCTAACCCAACCTGGATTTGATCTTTCAATAAAGCATGAACATGAAGGACTTGCCAACGAGGAATGTGTCTTCAGAGCAGCACTCCTGCAGGACCGCCACAGCCCTGCCACCCACCTGCTCACTGTCTGTCAATGCTGAGCAGAAGGGTCAAGCTAGCAACTGTCTCAGTTTTCCTCTATCATCCCAGAGAGGATGGGAAACGTTCAGTGCACGGTGGCAGCAAAGAGAGTATCCCTGACCGTTTGAAAAGCCAGACCGGAGCTCTGTAGGACAGCATGGGTTTCATAGACAGCCCTCCCACTCTCCAGTTCTGCCTTCCTCGGACCTCACTACTTTTTGAAAACCCTCAAGACTATACAGGGTGTGCTGCCTCACCAACTCAGGATCACTGTTGACAGCGGTTTAAGCAGCATCAGGATCCGCAGGAACAGAAAAGGGTTTTTTAGTGGAGCATGGACTGGGCTGGGCAGCGATTCGCATTTTCTCTATCAAGTGGATGTTGGAATGTTTGTGGCCCAGTTGCTGATAAAGATTTTTTTTTGTTGTTACTTTTTTTTTTTTTTTTTTTTAAAAAAACCTAGTTTGTTGAAAAACTTTAACTGATATATACATGCTGATCTCAACATTGGCACATCTTTTGGTAGCTTTCTGCTGCTGGGTAGAACTCCCAACATGGTATTTATGTTTGCAATGAAGAAAGAGTGTTCTAGAGATGGTGAAAAGCGCGGGGCAGAGCCAGGAGAGCTGCACACCTTCCTGGAAGACTGATTTCTCAAGGAGCCCCTGCCTTTGGGGACCCAGGGACTCGCGGGACCCTGGCTTTCAGATCTGTCCTTTACTGAGCACCACAGAAATGGGACCAAGCCTCACTCACCCCTTTCCCAAGGCCAAGACAATTGAAAGGTTACCAGATATTTGACAAATGGCCTTTACTGTCCTTACACAGAAACCCGGAGCTTGTGGCTTTGTGACAAAGCATTGGCAGAACCTCAGCACTCCTAAAAGGTGGTGGGGCTAGGTGGCAAGAAGAAGCTGTCCCTCCCCCCTTCTGGCATTGGCCGTGCACAAGCCAGAAGTTCGCACTGTGAGGTTGGTTGCATAGGCATCCTTTGTTTCCTTTACGAAATGTTAGCAAGGTAATAGCCATTAACTCCTGTCAGGCAAATACAGTGGGGCAGACCCAGTTTCAGCAAGCTGAAGTGTGCTGCTTCCGCCTCACAGCCAACTCTCGCCACTGCAGAGTCTTACTGGAACTTCAGCTCAGACCCCGCACCCATTGAACAAGGCCACTCCTGAAAAGCTTGGGATCCCTGGGCCGTGGCTTCCTCACAGCTTGAAGCAGACATAGTTCAAAGAATATGCACTTGGACTTAACAGCTGCCATGTTCCTGCTTACTAATCCATGCTGTTTGGTTGTCCTCTGAGCTGGGGTGGCCGTACAGCACAAGCTAGCTATTCTGCTGGGTTCTAAAGCTACAGTTAGGAACCACATTAAACCAGATTATGAATCTCCAGGCTTCTTTATGTTTCATTTTTCTTTCCCAGGCAGGCTTTCCTGTAGCCCAGGCTGGCCTTGGACTCACTATGTAACCAGAATAACCTTAACTTCTGATCTTCCCACTTCCTCCTCCCAGGTGCTGGGATGGCAGGCACGCGGCCGCTGTGACAGGCTTCCTGTGCTGTGCTGAGGCCTGGGCCCAGTGCTTCGTGCACACTAGAGAGAATTCTGCATAATGACCCACATCCCCAGCTCTACCCGTGTATATTTCTAATCATTCTTTAAACCCAAGCAAATGTGTAGAGTCTCCTATGCTGAGATGGGTTTTGCCATTACCATACATGTAGGCTATCATTTGATGTCTTTATTCCCTGAGAGAAAACTTCTTTTCTGTATTTATGAACTTTATTATTGAGAATTACTGTTAACCTTTCTGCCAAATTAAAGACACTTGTGTCTCTGTTTCCACGGACCTTTATCCAGAGTGAGTTCTTTGTCCTTCCACCTGTCAGGTGTTGGTCTTTGGTCCCAGGTCTGACCAGATCCTGGTCAACATCACTGACTGGTACTTGGCCTCAGGAGCCTGGTTTTGATACCTAGGGGATGGTGTGTCCCTACAGAGCAGAGAATCCTGTCTTTCCTGTTCCAGACTGGCCAGGCAGAGCACCAAGTGCACAAGTGCGGTAGGGTACAGGGCAGTGGGACTGAGTGCCACTGTGTGAAGGGTGTTGACCATAGTCCATACCCCTAAGTGGACAGGTATTTTCCTGAGGACAGTTCTTCCTGAAGGTTATGTGTAGCCCTGACATGGCTGAGGCTGGTGTGAAGGAAGGGTCCTCGTAGGTTTCCTGGTAATCCCTGCCTTGCCTTTGCTAGCATGGAGAGCTGCGGTTTATGGCCTGGCTTTCCTCACCGCTGTATACCTGCTGCAACAGTCACCCCAGCATCCAGAGGTTTGGGTGTCCATACATACTGGTGGGGAAGTTCTTGTAAAGGAAAGAGTCCAGAGAGATCCAAAAACCACCCACCAAGCTTCCTGCTTAGCCTTCACCAGGAACTTAAGTACAACTTGTGCTAGGAGCCCTGCAGGCTGCAGCGATGGCTGGACAGATGTTCAGTTAACCTTTTTCATAGATCTTCCCCTTTAGCCCACAAGTATCGCCAGATCCAGTGGCTAGGCAGCACACTATTCATCTCCAGGATCTTGCTGAAAGATATTCAGAACACAGTTTGTACAGATTTATTTATGCCTTTCTGATGGTCGGCTCCTGCCCCAGCAGGGTAGCTTCAGTTATTTTGATGGGGGTTGCCAAGAACATCCAAAGTACTCGCTTGCAACGGCAGAGGCGAGGTTGTACAAGCTCCTGGCCGCCTGTAGATTCCTCCTAGGTACTTCCTGGCCTGAAAAGGTTTTCTTTGTGGAGTATCGAAGCAATCAGTAGTTCAAGAATTGGAAGCAGGAGACAGGTTTTCTTGTGTGTTCCTTGACACACTTCAGAACCAGTTATGTCTTGAGACTCACCAGGTTGTAGGAAGGAGGGGTGGGAGCTATAAGTCCTTTTCAGGGTGATGGTGGTCTGCCATCAGAATTGAGGCCTGCCAAGCTTGTCACTGGCTGAACTTTTGCTGTGTCTTCAAGAGAGGCAAGTTCAAGGTTAATCCTCAAGTAGGTACTTCTGCAGGAGAGCTGATTCAGCAGAACTGTTGATTTTGTTTTGTTTTGAGACTGGTTCTGTGTGGCCCTGCCTGTTCTGGAACTGTCTCTGTAAGGCTAGGCTGTCTTCCAACTCAGAGATCCTCTGCCTCCCGAGTAATGGGATTAAAGTCCTGAGGCGCCACTCCCTGCTTTGGTTTCTATTTTGTTTTTTAACACAGCATCATTAGGTAGCAAAGCCTAGTCTTGAACTTGTAACCAAGGTTCCCAGCCTCCCTACCATTTCCTGCGTATATTGGCTGTTTGGTTTTTTGGTTTGTTTGTTTTTCCTTTGGGGGACTGGGTTTAATGTAACCCAGGCTGACCTAAAACTGTCTCTGTAATAATCCTAACTGATCTTCCTGCCAGAAGGAGTCCAGGTATGTACCAGGCCAGCACTCAGAACAAATGAGCTGCCTCTCAGAGCACCTCATCTGCTTCCCTCCCCTCCAACATAGACAACGAAAGACACTTCCTGCACTGGCTTGGCCAGCACCTCGGGCAGCCAGCGCCTGTCATTGAGAAACCAGCCCTGTAGCAGCAACTATTGTGGCTGCTGGGTTCCAGATCTAAGCTAGTGCTGCCAGGCCAGCCAGGCCCTCCCTGGGCCACAGGAAATGGGCACATACTCCAGGGAAGCCACTGCCTTTGCTGGACCATGGCTGGCTGGCACATTGGCCTCTACACACTTGCATCTGAGTGTTCCTGCCCCTGCCGTTCCTGCTTTGTAACCAAGGGCAACCAGCTCTTCTGGACAAGTGTGTTCCTGGTTGAACACGCAGAAGTCTTGTTGTGTAGCATTGTCTGACATGCTCTCTCTGCTGGGTGGCAGGAGAAAATGGGGCCTTCTCGCACTTGCATCCAGCACTGTCCCCACACTCAAAGACTCCCTGGAGGATGCTCCAGGTGTATGCCTGGGAAGTTGCCAAATGGCTGCTCCTGAGGGCTTGTCATGCAGCCCTCACTGCCACTGGGTGGTTTGTGCCTGAAGGTTTGGCAGCAGCATTTCATCCCTCCAGAGCCTGTCGCTGGTCCTCCAGATAAAAGGGGTCCCGAGCTGTGCAGGGTTGTCAGATTCTGGAACTAGAGTAAACCAGAGGTCAGGGCTGAAATGACTGCCCCTAGTACTATCTCAGGGAAAGCATCTTGGTTAGTTCTGGGCTGGCTTAGGCCCCTGCCACCAGTGCCTGGTCACCTTACTTGCCAGCCCTGGCCATGGCGTTCCCTCAGGGTCCTCCAGAGGTTCTCCAGTGAGAACATCTGAGAAGAGAGAGCTCTTGGGGTTGGGCCAACATCCCCTTCCTGAACACTTGCTATCTACCCCTAGGCCAGCATGCCTGTTTCCTAGATGCAGGCCCTCTGCAGAGCCCCTGCCTAGCTAGCTTTTCTTCCCTTTGTCAGAGCTGGTGGAAAGGACGTGTCTTTCCCAAGGGCCATTTCTGTTTTAGGATACACAGCCGCAAGAGTCACTCAGAGGCTATACTTATGTCATATATGTTTCTATTCTCCAGCCTTAGATGGTAAAATGTTTGAGGCCAGCTCTGTGGTGTGTGTGTGTGTGTGTGTGTGTGTGTGTGTGTGTGTGTGTGAGGTGGTGGCTGAGTTGGAGCATATTAAGGAAAAGAAAGGCTGTGCCTAGAGGCAGCCATGCATGAGTGGTCAGTGCTGAGTGGTTTGGACTGAAATAGGCCAGAGAAAGCAAAGCCCTAGGGCTTTTGTCCAATCTTCCCTTCCATCCATGCCAGGCTGTGCACCCAGCCCCCCTTATAGGCACGCATTGCCGCCTCCCCAGGGGCCCTTGCTGGCTCAGAATGGCGCCCTCCAGGACCCACAAGAGATTATAAACCTCTCATTGAAGAGGCTTTCTATAAAGAGGAAAAGGCTGTAATTGAAAGTCTCCTTGGTTCTAAAGAAGCAGACCTGGAACAGAAATGCCTTCATTCTTTACTCGGCCAGTGTCAGGCATGTTCAGTTCCCCCCGTGCACATAAGCGCCATGGCCCTTGAGCTTAAAATCCTATGGGTCCAGATCACAGAAGGACAAAGGCCCACGGCAGTACAGCCGAGCTTTTAATTTGGGGTGGATTTTTGTGATTTTTTTTTTTTGTCTTTTGAAACAGGGTCTCAATCTATGCCTGAAGGATGACCTTGAGATCTCCTTCCTCTACCTCCTGGGTGCTGAGATCTGACCAGAGGCCATGCCTGGTTTGTGTGGTGATGGGGAGTGACCCTAAGGTCTACCAACCAGCTCTGTCCTCACCTCAGTACTGAACATCAAGCCACAGACCTTGCACAGGCCAGCTAAGTGCTCTCCTACTGACTACATTTTAGGCCCTGGTTGGTTGGTTTGTTTTTTTAAGCTGGACATGGCCGAGCAGTGGTGGCGCACGCCTTTAATCCCAGCACTTGGGAGGCAGAGGCAGGCGGATTTCTGAGTTCGAGGCCAGCCTGGTCTACAGAGTGAGTTCCAGGATAGCAAGGGCTACACAGAGAAACCCTGTCTCGGAAGCATTCAAGAGGAAGAGGCAGGTGAGTCTGAGTTCAAGACCAACCTGGTCTCCATAAAGAATTCTGAGTAGCTCAGACAGGCTTTGAACTTGGTATCTTCCTACCTACAAGGGAGCTAGGTTTCAGGTCTGAACCATCAGATCCAGCTCCCCAGGGTATTTCTACACCACTGCCTCTCCTGTGGGCCCGGATGCGACACTTCAGTATAATCAGCAGCCTGGAGCAGGCTGTTGTCCATCCGTCTGTCCCAGGGCCTTTTGTCGGGCTCCAGGCACTAAGTCACTTATCACATGGCTGGAAGTGGCTTCTGCTGGGAAAGAGTTGGGGAAGCAGGAAGAGGCACGGGGATTGTGCTTGAAACTGGATTCATGGTTCTGCCCTGCTGTGTACTAAAAGCCAAAGGAAGCCCAGGAGAACCCTGGAATTCAGACTTCTGATTTGGGTAAAGCTAGTCTATCACAGTCTAACCAGGAGGTATATAGACATTTGGTTGTTTTTTTTCAGTTAAGACTTCCACCAAGCATTGCCAAGAACCAAGGTTCCATAGATCAACCCTGCCAGAGACAGTTGCCACCACATCACAGGGTCCCAACGCCATCATCCCCGAGAGGGTTCTAGATAGCTTCCGTTTTCTCCTTTTATAATTCTGGTTCCTCTGGTGTTTCTCTGTAGAAAGTCAAAGGACCCGTCAGGGTGTTCTCCAGGAGCCTCCTTGGTGCCTCAGCTAGCTGTGGTATCCGTATTGTCCAGGACTACCTCACCAGCAGCACTGACGCTGGGTAAGCCCAGGCTCCAGGTGTTCTGCAGTCTTTCTGTTCTTAGGTGGTTCTGCCCCAAGGCCTCCGCCCCACCCACACTGCCAGGGGAGCTTGCTAGGGGAGAGTGTGCGCACTGCTCAACCTTTCCCCATAGAGGAGGATGGCATGAGGGATTTCCTCTAATATCCTTTGAGGTAAGTGGGGGTCTGAAATCTGGCCAAGTCCTGCAAGCAGCTGGTATAAGGGTTGCCAAAGACCCAAATCATTTCCTTAATGAAATGCAGTTCCCCTGGCTCAGGAAATCCGAGTGGGAGCAGAAGGTGCTCAGGGAACTTTAAATTTATGATTTGAGTTGTTTCTCTCAAGTCCTACCTTGACCTTGGACAACCCCAAATATAACGGGACGAAAAGGATGGAAGCTCTCTCTTGTAGCCTCAGTTTCCCCCGGTTAGAACAATGAGCGAAACCCAGAGATAGTGAAGGTCTGCTCTGACGGTCAGTGACTTGGTCAGGACCTCTCTCGTACCTCCCAGGAAGGCTCTGGCACAGGTCACCTGTGCAGACAGCTCCTGTCCCTATGGCCTCGGGCAGAGGGATATGAAGGAGCCTTGCATTCTGTTGGCCATCAGTCATGAGAGTTGGTGGACGAACCCAAGAGGACATGCTGCCAGCTTGCTAGGTGACCTTGGGCAAGTCTTTTCTTCCTGGGTCCTCCAAAGTCACTAGATACAGGGTTTGCATTAGGTCCTCTTGATGCCTTTCCTCACCTCTTGTAGGTATGGAGTAGGGAGGGGAGAAGCAGGGAGCCATTAACTGGGCCTCTCCTGGTTCCAGGCCAGTGCCCCCCAGCCCCCCCCCCCACAACTCTTCACTTGCCCCACTTGGGCCAGAAGTTGTCCTTTACAGCCTATGCTGTCGGCTAGAGCCGCCAGCACTGCCACTGCCTGGCTGTGCAACCCTAAGCTCATCCCTGGGCCTCTCTGGGCCTTAGTTTCCCTACCTGTTAGCTAGGGGCGCGTGGCAGGGGTGGCCTCCCTGCCGCTCCCGCGCCTGGGGCTCAGGCTCCGCAGTGAGGGGGGAGCGGCGCCGGGAAGGAGCGCTCGGCGGTCACGTGACGTTCCCCCTCCCCGAACTGCGGCGGCGGTGGCGGCAGCGGCGGCGGCGGCGGCGGAGAGCGAGTCCCGGCAGAGCTGCAGCTGCAGCCGCGGGCACCGGAGTGCCAAGCCCAGGACAACCCGGCCCAGGCCTGCGGTGAGTGCCAGCTCCGTGCATGGGATCCCGGCAGGGAGGGGCGCGGCCAGGCTAGATGGCGGCGCAGCGGGGCGGGAGACCCGGCGGGCACCAGTCATGCCGCGGGGAGGGCTCGTGTTCCACCCTTAGGTGCCCCGAGTGCTAGGCTCCGTCACCCCTGTTATCCTCTGGAGGGGACTGAGGAGCAGTGGGCGCGCTGGGGAGAGGTCAGCCCGGAATCCCCAAGGGGAGATACTCTGCTCCTTTAAGCAGGGAATTGGGGTTCCTTTGGCCATCGCCCTGAGCCGTGCCGCTAGGGCCTTGATGTCCTTGCATCTCCAGGTACAGAACGCATCCCTGCCCATCCCGACCCACAGCGGAGCTGGGCACTGGCGTCACACGCAGTCCCTGTTGCCACCCCTGGCTCTGCTGGATCTCAGGGCTGGTGCCAAATCTTCTCGCTGTCACCACTGTGCCCTGCAGGCCTTTTGGGAGCCTTGCTGGTTTGCCAGCTTGGTGGAGAAACCTTGCCCCCTGCCCGTGTGTGTGTGTGTGTGTGTGTGTGTGTGTGTGTGTGTCCCTGTATCTATCTCTCTCCGATGCTTGACCTTGTGGGTGACTGTCACAGCCCAGGCCAGGGACCTGAGATGGGGTTAGGAAAAGACATCCCACTGCATCCTCACATGGTATATTGGCATCTGTCCCTGTCCTTTAGTCCCCTCCCTGCCAAAGTCAGAGGGCCGGACACTAATGGCTGCAGGAAAGGTAGGAAGAAGACAAATCCTGCCAGGTATGAAGCAGAAGGAAGCCAAGAGGAAGTGGGGCTGAGATAATACCTCCCCTCCTCTCCAAGGGAGCGAACTGAATGTAGGGTACCCCACCAACACAGGACCTTAGCTCTCCTTCCTAAGGCTATCTGAGGAATGGGATTGCTCAGGATCGCACTGACAAGTGTCTAGATAAGCTCAGATCCCCGAGGACAGCAGGACTAAATACAGGACTAAGTAGTGTTCATGCCCCTGCCTCGTGGGTTTCCCCAGTGGGACCTTAGCCTAACTCCAGGGCCCCCAGGCAATGGAAGGATCTGGGAAAGGAGTGGATGCACCTTTCAGCCTGAAGGAGATTCCAGGGTGACGATCAACCCGCAGTGAGAACACTTGCCCTGCGCACTGTCCGTAGCCACCCCGACACAGACAAGGAAACTGAGGCCTGGCCAAGCTAAGTAGATTGGGGTTTTTGTTTGTTTGGTTTTGTTTTTTTAATTAATTAATTAATTTTTTTTTTAATTTTTGGTTTTTTTTTTCGAGACAGAGTTTCTCTGTGTAGCCCTGGCTGTCCTGGAACTGACTCTGTAGACCAGGCTGGCCTCAAACTCAGAAATCCACCTGCCTCTGCCTTCCAAGTGCTGGGATTAAAGGCATGCGCCACCACTGCCAGGCAAGGCTAAGTAGATTGTATGTGACCTCTGGGTTACCTGGTGTTGTGCAACAATCAGAGTTGGTTTTTTTTTTTTTTTTTTTTTTTTTGACTATGTAGCCCTGGATAGCCCAGAACATAACATGGCTCTTGGGTGCTAGGAGTAAAAAGTACAAGCCTACACACATGGCTACAGTCAGAAGTCCCCTGATCCAGAGTGGAGATGTTACCAGGCAGAGGGGTCGCCTTGGACTCCTGGCCGTGTGTGGGGGAGGGGACTTGCCTCTGGATAGAGAAGGTCTTGAGTCTCTTCCAGTTGGCTTTTATGTCCCCTACCCAGGCTTCTTGCCAGCTCATTACTTCATTTAAGAAAAAAAAAAAAAACCCACCCTCCCCTTCTCCCCAAGATATTTGCCTGGCACGCTCTCAGGAGCCCTCTTTGCCTTGCTAACCATTATCCAGCAGAGGTCACGGAAGGGTCCATTCTGTTGGGGTGCAACAGGGCTCCTCTTTATCTTGAAGAGCTCCTCTCCTGGGACCTCAGGGAACATGCCCAGGGAGAAGGTGAAGGAGTTGAGAGAGCCTTGCCTTCCGCTCCTGCACCTACCACGCGGTCCTGTTTAAGAACAGAGAGCCCCTTCAAGGACTCCTGAGGCAGGTCTGTCTTCCATGCCACCTGTGTGTCTCCAAGGCCTTTGCCCCAGCTGTCAGAGAATGTCAGCAGCCACACACGGTAGGCAAACAACCATCACACACACATACACACACACACACACCCGCTGCACAGACAGACACAAACACAAACATGGCTTGACTCACAAGTACCCTGAGACCCAGACTCAGGAACAGCCATTCTCTACCCTGTCTGACCCCATCCACAAGAGAATATGTCACCTCTGTGGCTGACAGGAAGAGCTTCTTGAAACCTTCATGGGGGTGGGGAGTGGCTTTTCTACCTCAGTGGCCTCCGGTGTGCTGGCAGGAGACCTGAACATGCAGAGAACACGTGGAGGCCCCGTGCCCTTCAAAATGAACCTGGCAGACATGCTCAGGCGCCCACGTGGATACACGCTTGCATGTGTGCCCGGTATCAGCCTCCTAGGCATGGGATATAACTGCCTCATCACCCTTGGGGGGCAGAAGAACCCCCTTCCCCAGCAAATCTGAACCTCATTCCCTCTTTTGGTTTCCTATGAACCCAGCTAAGGATGGGATACCAGCCTTTGAATCTGCCTTGCGTTTCTCCCTTCCTCTCCCGTTCCTGTTCCTGCTCCTACCTACACTTACCCAAAGGGCTGTTTGAGACTCTCTCCTTTCATCTGCCCCCCCGCACCCCCTTCCCCCCCCCCAGAGAACCATTCCTCAGATCTCTCCTGAGACCCCAGGGCCCCAGTACAGGCTTGGAAGAGCCCCAGCCCCAGCCTCCTTTTTGCCTGTTGCCTTGACAGGAGCCTGACCAAGTTCTGTTTTCTGTTCTGCCCTCCCAGCAGGGCTGGGGACCAGCTTGTGTGAATACAGGAGGATCCTTGGGGATCCACTGCCTTTTCCCAGGGCAGAGCGATCGCTAGGCTGGGCCCTGGTACCCTGGCTGTGCCTCTTAGAGGCTAGCATCACTGGGGAGCTGTTGCTGAAAGGTGTTTGGGTAGACTGAGGTGAGGCCTCCTGGGCAGGCGGATGGCAGGGTGGGGACAATAAGGGACTCTGGGTTCCATCACGCTCGCTTGCTCCCCGATCCTAGACAGCTTAAGAGGGCCTATCTTCAGACCAAGCTTGGCCCTTCCTCTGGCCGGGTGTGCAGCCAGGCAAATCATTTTTCCTCTCTGGGCCCAGCTCCAATTCTGGGAAGCAACTTGGCCCAGCTCGGTAGTGGGGAGGGTCAGAGGTGTGAAGAGGTAGCCCCTGGCCAATGAGAACGGGAAATCGGGTTCAGCCGAGCAGCGTGACCACTGAGAGTCCCTAGCTGGTGGCTTTCTATAGGTTAGAAGCTACCATAGGCTAGGCTAGACTACCATAGGCTGGGCTAGACTAACATAGGCTAGGCTAGACCACCATAGGCTAGGCTAGGTTAGCCAAGGGGTTGTCAGGTTTTGGACTTTCAGGAGCAGCCATCCTGGAATCAGCCCAAGGAAGAGGGAGACCCGAGGGCAGGAGGCTGCAGTTGTAGTGCCCGTTTGTAGCGTGCATGTTCTTAGCCTTCAAGACAGGCTCTAATTTTAGAGCCGAGGACTGACACTTGGCAAGGCAGGTGATTGAAGAAAAAAAATCGGCAAGGAGAGGAATCGGAGAGGCGCCGGTAGGGAGGCAACCCTGAAACAGAGCAGGCGGATCTGACTGAGATGTCAGCCGTTTACATGGGCAGATAGGAAAGCAGGCATCTTCCTACATAGTGCCGACCGTATGCCAGCACTGGGTAGAAGCCCCGCCGTCCGCTAAGCAAGCACTCTGTGACCCCACACAGACCTCCAGGACTGGGGACAGAGGTGAGCTGGGTGTGGCCGTATGTGTTACTGGGGTGGTGCCTGCTCTGCCACCATGAAGCCGCCCTCCTGTCAGGCTGAGCGGACCTGAGTTTGTGCTTTGACTCTCGTTGGTTGACCAGTTGCTTGGTCTGACCTTTCTCCTTCATCTTTTTGAGGTTCCATTTCTTTATCTACAAAGCAGGGACTGTGAATTTTTTTGTTTTGTTTTGCTTTGTTTTTTAAGTATTAAAAAGATGAACATAGGGCCTGGAGAGATGGCTCAGTGGTTAAGAGCACTGACTGCTTTTCCAGAGACCTTGAGTTCAATTCCCAGCAATCACATGTTGGCTCACAACCATCTATAATGAGGTCTGGTACCCTCTTCTGGTGTGTCTGAAGACAGCAACAGTGTACTCATACATAAAATAAACCTTAAAAAAAGAAAAAGAAAAAGATTACCACGGGGGACTGGAGAGATGGTCCAGTGGTTAAGAGCACTGGCTGTTCTTCTGGAGGACCCTGGTTCAATTCCCAGCAACCACATGACAGCTCACAATTCCTGGTCTAACAGATCCAACACCCTTGTACAGATAGATAGACATGCAGTCAAAACACCAATGTACATAAAATAAAAATAAATAAATTATTTTTCTAAAAAATTAACATAGGTGGTATTGTACAGCTTTAATAGCAGCACTTGGAAAACCAAGACAAGTGGATCTCTGGGAGTTCAAGGCCAGCATGGTCTACATAGCAAGTTCAAACCCAGCCAGAAGTATATATTGAGAGAGACCATATCCAAAACCAAAAGCCCAGTAAATAAAGAAAGACCCGGGATATGAGTTATAAGGAGTGTAAATCCAACCAAAGCAGGAATGGTAGGTAGCAAGCATTTTGGGATGGAAAGTCGAGGGGGATATTGAGTTCAAGACCAGCCTGGGCTACATGTGGAGATCACATCTAAAACAATGAAAAATGCTGGACCTAGGGAGGCAGCGAAGGTTTCGTGGCTTGTCTAGGATACAGAATGAGTTAAAGGGCAGCCTGGGCAACTTGGTGAGACCCTGTGTCAAAAGAAGAAGCAAGAAGGCTGGCTCACGTACAGGGCTCAGCCTCTGGCCCTGCCGATGAAAGGCTACCACAAGCCAAAGAATCCAGTTCTGATCTCTGCTGTGTGACTCTGGACAAAGCCACCGACCCTTAAACTCAGAGCTCTCCACAAAGCAGGTGTGTGGTGCTCCTGTCTGCTGTCCTCTGGGGAGCACTGTGAGGACAGAGGCACAGTCACCGGGAACTGCCTTGGATTAGTAGCTCAGGGAAACTGAAATCTACAGAGGACAAGCAAACACCAGGGAAACCTGGAGAGAAATCCTTTTTAAGAACTGCAGAATATTACCAAGCCGTGCTGGCTCATGTCTTTAATCTTAGCACTTGGGAGGCACAGCAGGCAGATCTCTGAGTTCGGGGCCTGGTTGGCCTACTTAGTGAGTTCCAGGGCAGCCAGGGCTACACAGAGAAACCCTGTCCCAGAAATAAATAACCCAGATGGTGGAGGTGATCACTTTTATGTAATTATTTATTTTCCTGCCTTCTATCTTTTTTAAAAGGCATTTATTTATTAGCTTATTTATGTGTCTATGTGCATGGACACGACATAGCACACATATGGAAATCCAAGGACAGTCAGTTTCCTCCCTCCACCATGTGGGTCTCAGGAATCAAACCCAGGTTGTCAGTCTTGGCAG
>NC_034595.1:88639843-88703651 GCF_900095145.1 Mus pahari
TTTTTTTTTTTTTTTTTTTTAAGCTTCTCTTCAGTGTTGGAGAGTAGCGGGATCTTCTTTTTATCCTCCCATGACATCACATTTGCAAGGCAATTGGCAACTGAGGAGTGAGGGGCCTGGCACATAGTAGGTGTCGGCACATGATAACATGGATGTCAGTGAGGGGTAAAGGCTACACTGAGGCCAACTTGGGGACATTTGGCTTCAGGGAAGGGTGACGCAATGACCTGGTTTATTAATGGCTCTGCATTACCCCCAAAGTCACAAAGGAACCCACTGGGCATTGTACACATAGCCTCTGGTTACATGGCCAGACTCGGTAGGCAGGGGACAAGGAGCAGCCCTGCACAGGTACAAGGTACAGCTCTCTGCCTAGCTGTGCTGGGCTCATGCTGCCCAAAGCCTTTCTCCCTGGACCTCACGGTCCTGTGTTCAGATGAAAGGGCCGCTGGGTCTTCCCTCCCTGGAGCAGCGGAGGGGGTCAAGTCAGCAGCCTGGCAGAGAACTGGGCAGCTGAGAGTTGCAGGAAGCAAGACTGTCACCTGCACAGAAAGTCCGCACCTCGTCTGTCCCCTACCTCTGCCTTACTGTGTGGGAGCAGCAGGGTAGGCTCTGAACCTGCTGATAGATTTGTGGTAGAGAAGCCTGTGACTTCTGCATGGCTCTAGGGGCTGATAATGACTATGCAGCATGAGCCCATGGGGGCTGGTAATGGCTCTGCAGTGTGAGCCCCTGGGGGCTGGTAATGGCTATGCAGTGTGAGCCCCTGGGGGCTGGTAATGGCTATGCAGTGTGAGCCCTGGGGCCTGGTAAGGGCTCTGCAGCGTGAGCCCTGGGGGCTGGTAATGGCTATGCAGCGTGAGCCCCTGGGGGCTGGTAACAACTATGCAGTGTGAGCCCTGGGGGCTGGTAACAGCTATGCAGCGTGAGCCCTGGGGGTGTTACTCTTGCAGATGTTTCTGTAACTGCCTGTTCCTCGGGCACCCCTGGGAATTTGGAGCTGTTGGCGAGGTGCACAGGAACAACAGGTGGAGATCAGGCACCTGTGCCACCCCCTAATGCCCACGGAAAGCCACACTTTTGTAGAAGGAAGGAAAACGGAGGCCATACGGTGGGGTTCAGCCCTTTGCCCTGCTCCCGATATCTGACTTGAATCTCTGAGAGACAGATGCCCTTGTCCAGGGTCCCCTCCTCGGGCCAATGGAGGTGGTTAATGGAGGTTGACCTTGGGAGTGTCCCTCGCCTGGCTGCATAGGACCAGAACTTGGAGGACATTTCTGACTTCATAATCTCAGGGTGGGCCAAACCACTGACCTCAGGGGGTTGCCGGAACCAGGCAGCACTGGTGGTTGGCAAGCCTTGTGCCCTGCCATCGTGTCGTCTCTGACCTTGGGAATCAGGAGTGGCCACACACCCTCAGGTAGACTGCTGCAGGCCCCTGGGCCAGCCTTGGCGGCAGTCTTACGAAGTCACAGGGCTACAGCTGGGGATGAGTGTGCCTTAACCTTGCCTGCTCACACCTGCCTCCCACCTTGTAGCCTGTCTCTGAGCAGGGCCCTTAGGGCTGAGATCTCACCCATCCCTGCCACTAGCTGAAAAGGTGTAGATAGTTGATGTCCCCAAGGACAGAGAAGCCTGGGGCTTGCCCCTACCCTACTCCACCCAAAATATGCAGTCCTTACCAGTAGGGTTCTGGGAGAATATGCTGAGCAGTAGAACCCTGGAGGGGTGTTAATTGAGCACATACAATATACTGTGTACTGTGATGAATGTTTTCCATGGACCCATCCCCTTGACTTCTCAACAGCTGTCATTATCAGCCATCAGGGGCTTAGAGAGGTCCAGCAACCTCTGGAGATCACTCAGTGGACTGAGATTTTAATTAGGGCTCTGTTGGCCTTTGTTAACCACTGTGGTGTACAGAGTAAGACAGCGAGGGAAAGGGTGCCATTGAGAGAGGTGGGATATTCCCAACTGCTCTAAGAAGTTTGCTCTGGCCATGGGGATGGGGGGTGGAGGTGGGGGCGGCAGTGAGGGCTAGGCTTACCCCCCAGGGGCTTTGCTCTCAGTTCTGTCCATTGTCAGTGACAACAAGGCAAAAGTGGATGCCCCTTAACAGGGAGGAAGAAGAAGGGCCTCAGGGGCCACCCAAAAGCCTTCCCTAATTCTTGCCCTGTATCAGATATCTTGGAACCAAGCCTGTGTTCGTGCGGGATGTACCATAGCCATAGCACAGGATGCCTAATCTTGAGCGGCCCAGTGTGTTCAGGGAGAAGGATGGACCCAGAAGCAAGGTCCTGTGCACTCTCCCAAGGCCCCTCCCTCACCTCTCTGAACCCTCACTGAGATGGGGCAGCAGCTGCCATATGGGTCACAGCCTCCCAGGGTCTAGTGGGGGCCACCCAGACGTGAAGTCCCAGGTGACTCACTCCTTGTCAGGGAGGCCATCACCGTCACGGGCTTCTCTCCGGATCTTAGGCTGTGGACATTTTTGTATTCCAGGCTAGAGGGTCCTGCAGACAGAGGGGCAGGACAGTCAGAGGGAACAACTTACTCCCCGCCCCATTCCAGCCTGGGGTGCTGGGCCCCGGGGACAGTCGCTGGGAGATGAGGCTGGGTGTTTCAGGGCCTCACCTCTGCCCCTTCCCACGAGGCATCTCTGCCTGCCACGCCCCTGGGGCCGGGCTACCTTGGAAACCAGAATGAGACAGGTCTTTGGAGAGCCCTCATTACAGGCAGAGAAAGAGACCCAGAGAAAGGATGACACCTATCCCCAAGTTACTCTGTGAGGCAGTGTGGGGCTTAGCTCAGGACCTGGGTCTCCTGGGACCTTTGATGGCTACACCAGGACATGTCCAATGACCGTACCAAAGACCCACCTCAGTTTCTGCAGACCTTTTGTTTTTTAAAAGGGACTCACCGTGTCGCTTAAGGTGGTGTCACACTCACAGCAATTCTCCGGTCTCAGCCTCTCAAGTGTTGAATTTGCATGCACTAGCCATACATTTATGCTTTGGTTTTATTTTATTTAAGATTTATTTTTTTAATTTATTTAATGTATATGAGTGCTCTATCTACATGTAAACCTGCATGCCAGAAGAGGGCATCAGATCCCATTACAGATGGTTATGAGCTTGGTTATGAGATGGTTATGTGGTGGCTAGGAATTGAACCCAGGACCTTGGGAAGAGCAGGCAGTGCTCTTAACTGCTGAGCCATGTCTCCAGCCCTTTGTTTTTGTTTTTGAGACAGGATCTTGCTATATAGCCCAGGCTGACCTAGAAGTTACAGTCCCCCTGCCTCAGCTCCTTAAGTGCTGGGATTATAGGCGTGCATACCATGCCTGACTGTGAGTCCCTATTTACAGTGCCCCCTGCGTTAGGCTCGAGCACGTTTGAGTTCTAAAAACACTCCTGTGAGATAAGAACACCGCGTGCCATCGCCTGTCACAAATCCCGGGCTCTGAAAAGTCAGCCGCCAGGAAGAGCGGAGCAGGGGATTCAAACACAGGCCCGACCGAGTCCAAGCTCATACCGGCACAAGACCATGTGTGTTCTGATAGGGATAAAATTTCCTTCCCTTTCTTTCTGTTCATAACTGGCCTAGGACATCACTATCAAGTGAGACTGAGAGTCGGGGGCTAGGCTGTGAGGTGCAGGATCTCCAGACACCCCTCCACTCTCTGCCTCCCCCATAATGGCTGCCTCTCTCCTGTTATTAGTCGGCCATAGACTACCTTTAGTACCCTCTTGAGTGTTCGTGGTGTACCTGACCTCCCCTTGAGAGAAGTGGGGCAGGACCCAGCGGGTGCACCTGCTGCTACTGGTATAAATAACCACCCCGTGCAAGCCCTTGATGGCACTGGGCATTGCCGCTTCCCCGCAACAGCCTCCAGTCACGTGAGCCGGGCCCCTGCTCAGTGTGGCTCTTGCATCTGTGTCCCTACCCACAGTGGACCCTGCCTTGTCCTGTGTCCAGGCTTTGTGTCCAGGCTGTGTGGCTCTGCTTAAAGAACTGGGTCTGGAAGGCAGGTGCCTACCAAGCAGCATGTATCTATTAAGCACCTACTGTGTGTCTTTCAAGGCTAAAGTTTGACCAAATAGAGAAACCATGTTTCTTGTGAGGCATGTGGGGCTCCAGCCCCATCCTCTTCAGCCTGTGAGGACCGGAGCAGAATAGCTGCTTTCTTTTGGAAGGCAGAGTGAGTGTGTCATGGAGTGTGTGTAGCCATTTATACCCTGACTCTCAGGCAGGCCCTTCAGCCCCCCTTCAGCCTGGGTTTCCTGGCCTGTGGAATGGGAACAGCCGTTTGACCCAATTAACTCGATGGCAAGAGATGTGCTTGGCACAGGGCCACGGGAGTGGGTGTCTACTGTTGTTCTGGGCTGGAGTGTGGATGATGGGGGTGAAGTTTTGAGGAGCACTTAGGGGAGTCCTCGCCAGCCTCAGTTTCCCCATCAGCCATGACAGATACACTATTCTTGCATGATCTAGCTCCTGGGCCTATTATGAAGATCACAGAGGCTACAGGGTGCGTAGGTGCAGCTCAGCAATCCTCTCAGAGGAGTGAAGGGTGGAAGGAACAGGGTAGGCGGCAAAGCAGGTGCCACCATTGTGGCGCGCAGGTGTGCCATTGTGGCCTAGAGAGACACAGTCTATTGGGAAGGGCGAGGGGAGGCTGTGGGGCCGCCTCCACACCAGGGAAGGAGGGAGGGAGTGTGGTACAGCGGGGTTTGAGGCGCTGTCTCTGGAGGCTCAGGGTCCCCACCCTGAGAGAGCCTCCGGGGAGGGGCTGGGTTTGGGGCGCTGTCCCTGGTCCTGGAGAGCTGCCTGCGCTAGCCTGCAGTTCCACCAATGGGCAGATGAGGGCGCCAGGGACCGCCTCTGACTCCTAAACTGCGTTCAGAGAGTTCTAAGAGCAGACTTCATTTCCAGATTTAACACTCCTAGATAATAAGCCTGCCCAGCTCATTTCAAAAGCCAATGACATTTCACCACAAGGGAACCAAACAGTGCCCCACTTTGGGTGAATGCCCTGGCACGACCACACCGCAAGCGTCACAGAAGAAACCAAACCCTTGGTATTTCTGACAGAGACATTTTTCCATTAACAGTAGAAAAATCTTACCACTTGCACCTGACCTCCAGCTCAGGATGTCTCCAGCAATTGAACCTCAGAAATTTTCATTATGGATTAAAGCCACATCAAAAAGAGACTCACGGGGCTGGGGCTTTTAGCTCAGTGGTAGGCCGATTGCCTGGCTTGTTCAAGGTCTTGGGTTCCACCCAACTCCAGCATTGCAGCAAAACAAGAAAAATCACAGATCAATACTAATGTATGAAGTACTTGGGGGCTAGGCCGGCTTACCAGGCTGTGCCCACGTGCAGGGCGGGGCAGCCTGTGTGAGGGAACCTGCCTGAGCGAGACTCTCCGTGAATAGCTCTTCTGGCTGCCACCCTCTGAATGGCTGTGGTGACTCTCAGTAATTGCTAAATTAAAACCACCCTCTGGTATTTCCCTAATGCTTCTTGGAGGCGGAGTTGTCCTCGCTGAGAACTATAGCCAGGGTGGGGGCTCCGTGGCTCTGCCGAAGCTCGCCGAGTCCCACACTGGCCAGCTGTGTGGGAAGGGATGCTTTAAGGAATGGTTAGGGTACCCCTCCCTCATCTTATAGGTAGACTAACAGAGGCAAGAGTAGGAAGGGGCTTGTCCTGGGAAATAGCAAGTGATTCACAAACCTGGGGGTGAGATCCAGGTCTCCTGACCCAGGGACCAGGGCTCGGTCAGCCTGCTGTGGGTACCTGCCTGAGCTTTGACCTACATCCTTGAAAATGAACAGGAAGCATCACTTAGCAAAGATAGTAGAGGAGGGCGCATGGGTCCCTGCTGTACCATAGGACAGTGGCCTTGACCTCCCCTCTGCTCTCCCCAGGGATGCCATGGTTGGCTGCACACATCTCTGACCCGCAAAAAAATTGTTCTCTACACCTTCTCATTTCTTCTCCGCAGTTTGCTGGGTGCCACATAAGGTGGGCAGCCATGTGTGTATGTATACGTGTCTGTATGCACACCACCGGATAAATGTAAGGTGGCCACAGTTAAAGGAGTGATTTCAGTGCACGGGTCTGTGGTCTTGGGTGCCTCATGGGTGTGCAAACCCAGCCCCAGTCAGTAGCTGAGTACATCTAGATTTAGGACTCGGGTGTGCAAATTTCCTCTGACCTTTGCACAAGTGTGTTTGTGTGTGCACGCGAGCTGACAGCGTGGGCGCTGACTTTAATGTGAGCAGGTCTATACAAGTTAGATGTTTATATGTGTGCACTGTACAAGTCTGGGTGCTCACGGACCCGGGGAAGCTTGGGTACAGGTGTGTCCTCGGGTCGAGAACCAGGACAGCACATGGACCACAGGCAGCTGACTGGGGAGGGTGTGAGCTGAGCCACACTTCCTTCCCCAGGACCCATGCAGGACAACCTTAGAGCTTAGACTTCTCCACTCCTGGGACTGGATGGATGTAACGGGGTTAGGATTCGAGTGCTGCCCATGGTGGGTGGAATTCCTTTCTGGGCAAGTGTTTGTTGCCAGTGTTAGGCCTTTAACCCTGAGAGAAAGAGACCGGTGTGCATGTATGAGGGAGATTGATTAACACATGAGCAGACCTAAGCCCGGGGAGGAAACAGGTTCCAGCCAAGCCACTCAGGAGCTGCCAAGAGCAGGGCGGAGAGCCCAGGCCTGCCCTGCCTCCTGCCCAGGGGAACCTGAGCGTATCCCTCCCTCCATGGGAATGACTTGAGAGGGAAGGAGGTGGTTTGGGGACCCTGGCAAGTCGCATGTGGAGCCAGGCCTGGGGTCTTCCCGGGGCTTACCTGTCACTCTGTTCTCCAGTTCCCTGCTGGGGGCTGGGAAGGTGTTGTTATAGGCAGATGAGCCTACTGCTCTGCTTGGGGATCAGCCTCCGGGTGAGCTTGGGGGAGGAGCCACTCCCCACCCATGCACCTTCCCTTCTTCATCGGATGCAGGGTCAGGAGGCCTAGAAGAGGAAGTGGCTTCCCAGAAGGAGCTGAGCCTGAAGAACAGGGTCCATTTTCTTTTTGACCCAGGGTCTCATGTAGCTGAGGATGACCTTGAACCTCTGATCCTTTTGTCTCCACCTCCCTTGTCATGCCTGCCTCTGTTATTTTGTTTGTTTGATTGTTTGTTTGTTGAGACAGAGTCTCTCTATGTAGTGTTGTCTGGTCTGGAATTGGACATATAGACCAGGCTGGCCTTGAACTCACGGAGATCCTCCTGCCTCTGGCTCTTGAGTACTAGGATGAAAGGCGTGAGCCACACGTGTGCCTGATTCTTGCTTTTATTCTGTACAGGAGATTGCACCCAGGGTCTCATGCATGTTAGGCAAACGCTCTGCCAACTTAGCCTCACCCCTGGCCTATGGCTTCCTTTCCTAGGTGAGAGACCAAAGAAAGGGGACTCCTCGGGGGTGCAGCGGGGAGTCCCCAGTGCCAGCTTGCAAGCACCCAGTCTGTGCTGAGTGGGGATAGCAGGCTCCCTGTTGCTGTGGTCTGTGGCGGCTGATGTCTTCCTGAGCCTGCTGCAGGACAAGCCCCACGTGGTGCTGTCTCTCTGTGTGTTTATCTGGGAGGTGGTTCTGTGTGCTCAAACAGATCGCCTCATTCTTTCTTTAATACTACGTTAAAGTTTTATTATTATCTTATGTGTATGAGTGTTCTGCATGTATGTACATATATATGCATGCATGTGTGCATGCATATCATATGCAGCTTGGTACCCATGGAAACCAGAGGAGGTCTTTGTATCTTCTGGAACTGGAGTTACAGATAGTTGTGAGCCACCATGTAGGTGCTGGGGACAAACCAAGGTCCTCAGCCAGTGCTCTGAGCATTTCTCCAGCAGCACCCCCACCCCACACATGGGGGTGTGTATCACCATGCCTGGTTCTATTATTTTATTTCTTTATTGTGACAGTGCATCACGCACTATGTAGTAATGTTGGCCTGGAACCAGTTATGTAGACCAGGCTGGCCTTGAACCCAGAGAGTTCCACTTCCCTCTGCCTCCTGAGTGCTGGGTTTTCAAGTGTGGCTACTACACCTGGCCCATTTTTCCCCATAGCTCCGTGGCTTGGCCTCTCTCTCTCTCTCTCTCTCTCTCTCTCTCTCTCTCTCTCTCTCTCTCTCTCTCTCTGGCCAGTTAGCTTCTTTACCAGTAAATTTTTTGCTCTCCTTGTAGAATGGCAAACTCATCTATCTAGTTAAGCTACCTCCAAATCGTGCTGCAACGGAGGTTTTACTTGTGTTTTATGATTGATAGTTTAATTAACGTACAGTCAGACGGTTTGAATAATCAGCACCTTCATTACTGGCCCCATTTTGCAGATGGAAAAACTGAGGTGCATAAAGATTAAGCACCTCACCCTAGGTCACACAACAGACAGATGAGCAAATTGGGTTTGAACCCTAAGAGAGCCCACAGGATGTAAGTGCAGGCCTTCTCGGTCTCTCTTCCTTGGCTGTTCATCTTTGTCATCCATGTAACGTAGAGTGAATTCTCATAGGTGACCGTGCAGGCCAAGAGGGTGTGTTTAAGGGTTGTTGGCCTAAGGGGGACTAGGAGCTAGCCAAGGAGTGCCCACCACATCTGTGGCTGAGAGACCATGAACTCGCTCCCTGACCGTCCCACCCCCGTCTCTTGCCAACCAGGCAGCTGCAGTTGCGCAGAGCTCAGAGGCTGGAGCCCACACTGGGCTCTTTGTCCTTGGTGGGAACCCTGCAGCCCCCATGGCCTGTCTCAAGGGCCCTCTGTCCCAACATCAGGGGGGCCTCCCTGGGGCCTGGCCCAGCTGGGAAACTTGGCATGTAGGTGGCTTCTTGGCCACCCTGCCAACTGGGCATTCAGAATCTACTCAGGAATTGGGCACCCTCAATGAACCTAAGGAGGCTGAGGCCCATGCTCAAGGGGGCAGTGCAGTGCAGTGCAGATAGGACTGGAGTCCTGGGTGGGTGAGCCCAGGGTTAGGCAGCCCCCACCACACACACTGCCTAGACAGGATCCAGGCTCTTCTTGCCCCATCCTGCTCCTACCTGCTCCACACAAGTGGGAACAAGTTGTCTCCTCCTCAGGGGATGACTGCAGTGCTCCCAGACTCACCCCTCCTCACTAGCCAGCCCTAGCTGGCCACTCAGTACACAATGGGCTTCTAACACTGCCCTGCGGTGGAGGTCCCTCCTCAGCAGAGCCTGCAGCTGGCCTCCAGCACAGTTCACTCAGCCCCCAACCCCATTCTGAGCACCCTGCCAAGCGGTCCAGGAGGGAGCCAGACACTTAGCAACCTCAAAGGAGCTCTGAACTCTGCAGGGCTCTCCTCGGGCCTCTTCCACTCCTCTGAGCGTGGGCCGAAGGGGCTGGAGTGGAGCGGAGCTAAGGGGCAGCTGGCTCAGTAACTGTCATGAGCCCTACCCAGCCCTGTCTGGGTGAAGCAGACTGGAGTCTAGGCTCTCGTCAATCACAGCCGTCATTTCCAAAAGATGAAAGAGCCAGCCCCAGCTCAGTTACAGAAAAGCTTTGGAGAATCCTTGCCACCTGGCTTGGTTCCTTCGGTGGTCCGTCCTCCCTTCCCCCTCCTCCCTCCTCCCTCCTAGCCTGCCCCTGAAGTTCTCTAAGCAGAAGGCTCCACAGAAACACTCGAGGCTCCTGGGGCCTCTCTGGACAGGGGTGGGGAGCATTGCAGGGGGCTGGGCCTGTGTTCTGCTGTTAGCTGTCATCTCCAGGCGGGACAGAGGAGAAGGGAGGTCCACTGCGCCTGGGTTAAATGTATGATTCAACCCTATTTGTCTCTCAAAGTGGATTCATGGCGGATCCGAGGCTAGATGTATTTGCAAACTTCCCTCTCTTTGCTGCTCTTTACACAGGGGTAATGGAGAATTCTGAGGGGGCCTCAGCTGTCACAACAGGAGGGCCCCTCATCCTCTGGCCGGCCTGCAGAACAATGTTGGCCTCGGGCCGCAGGGCCATCAGCCCAGGAGCTGATGGGCTGTGCACCGTCTCGGCATTAACTCAGCTGGAGGCCAGGCTGATCCAACTTTCCCTGTGGGACACCCTTGGCACCTCTCCCTGGGGAGGACTGGAGGTGGCTCTGTGGACGGGGCTGGGCGGCAGCGTGGGGGTGGCGCTCTCGGAAAGCCCCGCGGCCCCGGAGCGAACAAGCGGCCCTTTCTGTGCCCGGACCTCAGCTGGCGGGCAGCCCGGGGCGCACACGGTCCGGGCTGGGGCGGCGTTGCCAAGGTGACCCCGCGCTGGGCTGGCGACGGGCAGCGGCGACGATACCATGAGCGGCCGGAAGCGCAGCTTCACCTTCGGTGCCTATGGAGGGTAGGTGCGCCCCCCGTGTGCGAGTGCATGTGCTCAGCCGGGGTCTTGCTCAGATGCGGTGGCCTCCGCGGTGGGGAGGGGTGCGGAGGCTGCGAGGCAAGCGTACATCCGAGTCGTGCGCGGGGCTCGTGAGCTCCCGCGTGCTGTTGGGTGTTCACGTGCACATGTGGGGGTGAGAATACCTGTGGATCACAGTGTCGATAAACATTCGTGTGAGACTAAAGGATGCCTCTGTCTGTGTGTGTGTGTGTGTGTGTGTGTGTGTGTGTGTCCCCAACTGAGTGGGTGCAGGGCTAGGTGTGTGTGGTGGGGTATTCTCAGAAGGCTCTACAGTCCCTCTACTGAGGCTTTGGAAGTTGGTCCCTCCTGCTTTGACCACTTTGTCTTGTGCAAGCCGACCACCCTATCTGCTTCCTGCCTGACTGGAGGCTGGGGCTGAGGGCTGAGTGATAGATGGTCCATTTTAGGGGGGCTCACCTCCTTGACCCTAAGCACCCACCCCCGAAGGATGCAGAGGTGGGACAGGATTGTTGCCAGGAGCAGAGATTTGGCAAACCAGAGGGAGATGGGCTGGCTGTACAGACAGTGGCCTTTCCTGGGCTAGCCAAGGGGCTATGTGACCTTCACCAGTCTAGCCTCATAACTGTCAGAGAGGGACACAGTTAGGGTGGTGCCATGGGCTTCAGTCAGTGTTCCGTGAGTGAGCTGTGTGTAGCGTAGGTGCTCTCTTCCTGGCTGCTCGACCTCAGAGGAGGCCCCCTCGAAGAGGGACAGGGTGGACAAACAGAGAAGCACCTTTTGGGGGGTAAGGCCTTAGCTGTCAAGTGAGGCCAGGAGCTTAGGCGGTGTGGGACTTCCATCCGGGGCAGCTCAGAAGGTGAGGGCAGGGTCTGCTTTGTAACCTTGGCTGTGAATCTTGGCTTTTCCAGTATTCCTTTTTTCCCCAGCAGGATCCTCCATGCACCCTAGCTCTGTGCCCGCTCCGCCCCCCAGCCCCAACCCCCTCAATGTCCCCCACCCCCTCAACCATTGCCACCCAATTTTTCCCCTCCTCTCCGCTCCTTGCTTGCTTCAGGCCAAAGGCAAGGCTGTTTGTTTTCCCAACAGTGGCCCAGTCCTGTGGTCCCCCACTAGGTAGGCGGGTGGAGCCCTGACGCTCCCCCACATCAAGGTGCCCTCTCAGATGGCCCTGCCCACCCACCCTCCTCCAGTCCAGGCCTACAGGGCAGGGGAATGTCGTCTGGGGATGCCCATGAACTCGGAAGTGCAGGGGTGTGTGTTGGGGTGAGGGGAGGATTGCCCAGGTCCCCGGGTGATTGGCTCCTGGGTGAATATGAGCTGGGACAAGGCTGTGGGGCTTGAGGAGGACATGGAATCCTGCCATGAGCCATAACCACCTAGTGCACCTCCCAGCCTGTCCGCACCTCTTCAGCCTTACTCTGACCCTCTAACACTGTCCTCTGCTCAGCTCAGAACCACTTCTGACTCCACCCCTGCCGACACTCACGTTTCCTGCTTCTGTTCCTTACTTGAATAGCCTTGGCCCACCTTCCCAGGGGTCCACACCGACCTCAGGGTCTGGTCGGATTATGAGGCCATCGGGCACCTTTAGCAGCAGTGCCTCCTACGGCCACCAGGGGGTAGGATAGATCGGAATGGGTCTGGTACGCCTTGCAAGGCCATGACAGATGTCCCCTCATGGGCTATCCACTTACTGTGTTTCAGGGTGGACAAATCCTTCTCCCCTCGACAGAGTGTGTGGTGAGTACCGGGGGTCCTCGGGAGCATCTGGGTTGCCTTGGCTGCTCCCTGGGGGCACCCCCAGCCCATTCCCACCCTCTATAATGGCAAATCAGACCTACAGCCCCTCAGGGAAAGGCACGGGAGATCTTTCCCCTTGAGCCCACATATTCTCCTCACGGTTGTTGCTGAAGCTCAGCCTTGAAGTCAGATCTTAGCTTTGCCACTTCCCCGAACCTCAGCTATTCCATCTGGGATATGGGGAGTATAGATGCCTATTTAGTGGCGTGAGGTTGGAGAACTCAGGTGTGCAGACCCGGGCTGGTGTATGAGAGGCCCTTATCCAAATATGTCCTTCCATTCCCATTCACCAGTCTTTGCCCTGGTGTGCCTCCCCACCGGGCGGGAGGTGTCCTGCCTTCTTACTGACCCCTAATCCTTTAGTCCCAGTCATACTGAGCCCCAAAGCGGTTCTGAGGGCGGTTCTGGGACCGCCCTCCCTTTGGAGGAGGTAGCATCAGCAGCTTCCCCAACACCTTGAGGCGCCAGGCAGTGGGCGGAGGTGCAGCCTCACCTCGAGATTCACACAGCACTGGGCGCCTGATACCCCCCACCACTACAGGCGGGCGCCTCCCAGCTTCCCTGGCACTAACATCACATGGCCCTTCCGGCTGTTCCTGCAGTTGCCTCAATACCAGTGGGAGCTCCCCCCGTGGCTCCAGCCCCCATTCTAGGTTCCTGCCCCTGCTGGAGGTTTCCTGGGGCCTGCACACCCCACAGTGCTCCAGCTGCTGGAATGCCCAAGGCCCTGGGAAACGGAGCAGGAGGGACTCAGGTGTCCAGGCTGAGCTCCAGGGCCCCTTCCTTAGTTCCCTTTGTTGCTCGCTGTGCAGCTTGGGGGCCAGTGACTTTCCCTTTCTGAGCTTCGCCCTTGGCGCCGTGCCGAGTTAGATTGGTGTGCCCAGAGCAGGGGTGGAGTGAGGAGATGCCAACAGAGGTGAGGAGGGTGGCTCCCTTGCAAAGCTTTAAGCCGCAGTAACTGCCATTTGTCAGGTACTCTGTGGCTGTCAGGCGCTTGTATGTATTGACTCGCGTCATCCTGCGCACAGGTCTGATTTTACGACTGTTATCTCTAATTATGTCTGGGTGAGACACGGAGTGGACAAGTGAGTTGCCCAAGGCCACAGAGAATTGAACTTTGATGTCGAACCCACATGGGAACCTGACGGGAACCAGCAGCCGCCTCCAGGTCCTATATCTTCCTCCAGCTCTGAGCAGGGGTCTCCAAGCCTCGGGGAGGTTCCAGTGGCTGACTTAGGCAAGCGCTCTGAACCAAGAGCTAGAGACAGGGTCCCAGGGCGGAGAGCAACTGACCGGCTGTGTGGCTTTGACACTCTCTGGGATGTAAGGATCTTGAGTCCTCAGGATGCACCTGTTACCCATAATTCCTTGCCCTGCCCCGCCACTGCTTGAGCAGCTGTCCGAGGTGCTAATCCGGATGTGCCCCACCCCACCCAGTTCCCACAGCCAATGCTGTCCTAGCATGCACCCGGAATGGCAAACTTCCTACCGTATCTCGCTGATACCCATGACCTGCCCCTGCCTTCCTCTCTAGCAGGAGTTTATTTCTCACACGGCCTGCATCTCTGGTCCATAGGGACGACCACGATGCTTTGCATATGTGTCTCCCTGCCATCCCAGCTTGCTTCCCCAGGCACCTTTCCTCAGCTGCTGGGCGGCAGGGGAGGGAGTTCTTTTCTGATCCCACATCACCGCCTGCCTGTTTATCTCACACACGTTACTGATTGTTCCCTAGTTAGCAGAACGAGTGAGGAATGGGAAGGCTGACAGGTGTGGGAGGAACCCGCCTCTGACATGTTCTAGTCGTGGGACCTTGGGCAGGTCAGTCCCTTCTCAAAGCCCTTCTCGGAGCTCAACACGTTTGCCGAGATGGGAGTTTCTACAAGGCGCTGTCTGTGGCATTGATTGTGTCCATGTGACCCTGAAGTATGAGACAGGCCCTGCACTCCTCTGTCACAGCTCCTTCAGGGCTCCACTTTAGGTACCTGTGAGTCCCAGATCAGCAGGGCTCCATCCCCCACTGCACCCGGCCAAGTGCCCAGGTGGATATATCGGAATGGAGGTGTGAGTCTGCCTCTGCAGGCCTAAAGACACAGCTATCCTGGTGTAAGGGCTGGGCATTTAAGGTGGATCCAGATGGAGGCAGGACAAGAGGTCTGGGGGCAGCTGGTGGACTTGCACGAGGCGGGGGCTTCTGGGAAGAACTCTGAGAGAAGCAGCTGGTTGGCCCTGAAAACTAGGGACCTTGGAAGCAAAGGCACAGAGCCCAGCCAGCAAGGTGCTGGTCATTCCTCTGTGATGACCTTGGTCAGCCTGCGAGTAGACCTGCATTTCACAGGCTGTAATTCAGCCAGGGGATGGTAAAGGTCTTGCAGCTGGTGGGGTGGACTTCAATCGGGCCCCCTCTCTTGCTGGCGAAGGGGCCTTGGTTGAGCCTGGAAACTACAGAAATGGGTGCCTTGCCGTGGGAGAGCAGGGAGAGGGATGTGTCCCCAAATGTGTCCCAAATGGGAGTCACTGCTGAGTGTCTCACAGGGAGGACTCACCTGCCACCAAGATGTGTCCCCTCCACAGTGTGGCCAGGGCCCGCACCCGGTGCTTCACTTGGATGATTTTATTCCAGAGTAGATTTCCATTCGCACTTTATAGATGAGGGAACGGAGACGCAGGGCAAGTGGCTGACCCAGGACAGGCAGTCAGTGATTGGTGAACGGGGCTCTGCCAGCTCAGTCTTCCAGATGCAGCAGGTGTGAGGTGGGCTTTGGTGGTGGCCCCTGCTCTCAGTGGCTCCTCTCAGCCATCGTAAAGCCAGAGAGGTCTTGGGGCCTGGCACAGGCCTCATTAGCAGTCCTGAAATGCCAAGTAGGCACAGCCCGCTGGGCCACCTCATCTATTATGCATCTGGTGGGTAGGCCCCCGGCGGGCAGCTGGCAGAGCCCAGGCCGGGAGCCAGCAGTTGCCTCCTGATCCCACACCTGCTCCTGGCTCTGGGCAGGGACCTTGTGGGGCAAACACCAAGGTTGAGCTGGCCAAGGCAATGAGTGTCGTCTCTCCCAGCTAAACAAGAGTGAGGAATCCTACAGGACACAGGGGCACGAATACATCCCAGCAGCCATTCTGAGAGGGACCTACGTTCCTAGACCTAGACATACAAGAACAGAGGTAGCTGATGGAGTCTGAGCTACACCACACACACACACACACACACACACACACACACACACACACACACTCCTGGCTGTCCAGAGTGGAGTGGAGCTATGATTATTTACCATGTACCCACTTGGCCTCAGGCAACTATTGCGCACCTACAGGTTTCCGAGAACTGAGAATCAGCAGCAACCATTAAACACCTACTGTGTTTGAGGAGTTTGCAGCCACCACTAAGCACCTACTGTCTGTGGGCAGTCAGCGAAACATGAGACAAACCGAGATATCTCTGTTTGGCCACGGCGGGCAGTACTTCTCTGGGCCCTGGTATCCTCACTTGAGAAATGAATAGGAAAAAGGGATAATAAGCTGACAGATATCTGTCTCTGCCTCGCACTGAAGTCACAAGCAGGCTTACGAGTGACAGAGGAGGCTGGCCGCTCTGGGCTGCGTTCCGCTGCCCTTCACACAGGTAGATGAGCTGCTTTGTCCCAGTGAGTCCACAAGCCATGTATTGTTCCCGGGCCAGGAAGAAGCTGAGGTGGGGAGAGAATGTTCTGGAAGGATTTTAGAAGATCTAGTGTTCAGACTGGAGCTTGAGGAAGGGGTGGAACCAGACACGAGGAGAGTTTGGGGTATCCAGGAGCAGCAGGTCCTGAAGCAGGACTGCGCTCAGTATTTCCTGTGGACAGTGAGGAGCGGGTGACTGGAAGCCTGAGGGGGCACGAGGCCGCAGGTGGGTGTGAGCTTGGGAGAAGCTGGGACCGAGTGGGTTCTGCAGGTAAGATGGGGGGGGGGTTAGATAGGTCAGCCACTGCCCTACAGTAGCACGAAGTCTCAGCTGCCTGGCTTTGAGGAATCTTAAAGGTTACAGAACCCCTGGAGTCGTTGGCAGTAGAAGCGCCTCTCGTAGCCTCCCACTTGGCAAGGAACCGCTTCATCTGCTCGTGACCCCTTCAAGTGCTAGAAGCTTTCGGGGCCTTGTGAGGAAAACACGTCTCTACTTTCAGTCAACTTCACGGGCCTCTTGAGCCTCCTGTGCCTGCATTGACCCGTCACCCTTTCTTTTTAAAATTTGTATTATGTTTATTTATTTTAGTTAGTTAGTTGTGGGCGGGGGGGGGGTATGAAGTGTTATAGTATGCTTGTAGAAGTTAGAGGACAACTTTGAGGAAGTAGTTCTTTTCTCCCGTGAAATGCGTCCTGAGGGGGTCGGGTGGGAAGGGACACAGGTTGCATGCCGTGCACAGCAAGCACCCTTAGCTGCTGAGCCACCTTACTGGCCTGTCACATCTTCTTGTATGTTCCCAGTGACAGGCGGCTGGCTCCCTGCCCTTGAAGTGGTCCCTTGTACTGCTAAGCAGTTTAGATGGGTCCCAAAGGGTCTCCTTTTCTGAGCTGCCTGACCCTGTGTGTGTTCTGACCCTCCTACTCCTACTCCTACACACACACACACACACACACACACACACACACACACACACACACGCGCACGCACACAGCCCTTCAGTAAGAGAAGGGAGCCCTCTGAGGCTGCTCCTTCTAGGCAGGGTTGCATATTTGCATCCTGCCTCCCTCTCACCCTCCACTCAGTGACTACTGCCTTAGCTGAAGCCACTCTCCTTGACCCGTCCCATCATGCTGTACAAAAGGGCAACCGCTGGAAGGCGCCTAAGAGAGAAGCTTTCTTCCAGGGAGCTTCTCGTAGCTTCATGAGACCAGTTAGGTCCTGCCTAGGTGGATTTTGAGCCTGGACTGCTGTGGTTTTGCAGTTTGGCCTAGGCAAATGATTGCAGTTTGGCCCAGGCAAATGATTGCCATAAATCCCGTGCATAGTACCCACACCCGTTCGAGGTTCCTGCTTGGTCTTGCTTGACCTTCATCCTGCGGATGCTCAGGCTGCCCCCTTTGTCAGGAAAGTTCTGAACCCCATAGTTACAGACCCAGGTTCAAATGCCCACCCTGGCATCCACTCAGTTACTTTGTAGCATGTCTCACCCTGCTTTGCCGCTGGGTCTTCCACGACCCACAATCATGTCAGTGTTACCATTAGAAATTACTGCACCGAGGCTCTTCCGGGATGTTTTCTGCCTCTGTGAGTATTTATGCTGAAAGAAAAGACTCATTAGTACACAGAGGCCATGTGTCACGTGTCTGAGCACTTGGGGTGACTTAGGGGGTGGCTTAGGAGGAGGCTCTCTTGGTATCTTGGGATGCAGGATTTTTTTTTAATTTATTCATTTTATGTATGAGTATACTGTCACTGTCTTCAGACACACCAGAAGAGGGCATCCGATCTCATTACTGATGGTTGTGAGCCATCATGTGGCTGCTGGGAATTGAACTCAGGACCTCTGGAAGAGCAGTCAGTGCTCTTAACCACTGAGCCATCTCTCCAGCCCGGGATGCAGGATCTTATGCAAGATTATTGGCCAAAGTAGACAAATTCTGGTATTAATGTGTGGAACCCTCAGAGGGCCTAAGCCTGTGCAACCCAGCGGGCAGGGTGGCAAGCAGTAGATGCAAGAAAAAGGCCATGACTCTTGGAGTTAGTCCGGATATGAGCCCAGATTAAAAGCACTGACTGCCATGGCAGGGAAATCAAGGCAGTGGGAGCTGGAAGCAGCTGGTCACATCCCATCCACAACCAGGAAAGAGAGCCAGCAATACCTGCTGCTCAGCTTGCTTACTCTCCTCATAGGGTCCAGGGTGACAGCTAGGGAACTGTCATCCACAGTAACTGGCTCTTCCCATCCAATCAAAACAACCCCACAGGCTTGCGTGGAGACTCTTCAGTCACGTGATTCTAGATTCTATCAAGCAGACAATTAACACTGACCGTTTCACTACAATGACCCAACAGGAAGTGGGCTGCATGGCACTGCGCATGCGCGCGACAGACTAGTGGGGAGGCAGAGTTTGTGGTTTGTGTCCGGTAGGGGATGAGCCCCATGCAAGAGGATGTTCTAGGAGATCATGGCAGAGAAGAGCAGATGGCATGTGCTGGGCACAGAGCCTCGGCCATGTCTGGCCGCTGAGAGCAGCAGTTACCCACCAGGCCGTGTGTCTGATCTCCTGGGGGCGGGGGTGTCTCGGGAGTCTCTGAACCCTCAAACCAGGACTTAAGGCTGAGTTGTTCAGGGGCTTTGGAGACCAGTACCCTGCTGGCGCTCAGAGTGGGCTGAGCTCCAGAGTCTTGACTTTGGGCCTGGCTTGTGAGTGCCTCCACAGATTTGGAAAGCTAGGGAGCCTCTGTGGGCCTCAGTTTCCCTACTTGTTAGGTCTTTAGCCTGTGTGTGTGTGTGGGGGGGTTGTGGGAGGGAGAGACAGAGACAGCGAGAGTTATAACAGAGGAACTAGGCCCAGGGAAGAAATGGGTTCAAGTCAAGACACCACACACACGTCCAGGCTAGCTGAGCCTCTTGGCCCGACCACAGGCAGATGCCGGCATTCGTATAACTACTGGGGAAATTGGTTATTTGGGACCCTGGCAAGATTTGGCTAGAAACTGATGGTGATTCCACAAGGCAGTATGCACTAAGGACCAACTTAAGGCCTGGTACACACCTGACCTTGACCATGGTAGCTCGTCGTCGTCGTTGTCGTCGTCGTCGTCCTCCTCCTCCTCCTCCTCCTCCATCTTCTCCTCCTTCACTGTCATTGAATGCACAGCAGCTGGGCTGCTTGATGTCCTGGAGGCCTCTGCCCATGAGTGATGACACCTTCTCCTGTTCCTATGTGAATGAACACAGTGCCTACTGGTGCCCTGGCTCTGGCCCACACATGCTGGCTGTCCCAGCTGACCACCCAGCAGAGCCCCTCACCTGAGTCTTCCTTTCTTCCCTCATGCAGTGGATGTCTGGGATTCCCTACTTCAGGGCCAGTGACATGGGAAGGACATGCTGGAGGGAAGCCTGCCTGGTGACCCAAGTGACCTGTGGATAAATCGCTTCTTCATATGATCAAGGTCATCCCCATATATTCTTGGGCACCAAGGCTCCAGCAGGGCTAGCTCGTTTGACCTGACCTGGCTATTTGCTGTGTGAGTTTGGGCTTGAAGCTTGCCTTGTCTGAACCTGTTTATGCCCATAAACATAAACAGGGACTAGTTGCCACATAGGTGTCCTTTAGGTCCCTCCCTCCCTCCCCCCCCTCTCTTCTCTTTCCCCTCTCCCCTTCTCTTTCCTTTGTTGTTATTATTTTTGTTCTTTTGAGACAAGGTCTGTCCTGGAACTCTATCAAGACCAGGCTGGCTTCGAATTCACAGCAATCCTCCTGCCTCTGTCCTCCGAGTACTGAGATTAAAGGTGTGTGCCACCATGCCTGGCCCTGTAAGGCTTTCTTTTCTTTCTTTCTTTTTTAAAGATATATTTATTTTATGTATGTGAGTACACTGTAGCTGTCTTCAGACACAACAGAAGAGAACATTAGATCCCATTAAGATGGTTGTGAGCCACCGTGTGGTTGCTGGGATTTGAAATCAGGACCTCTGGGAGAGCAGTCTTTTTTTTTTTTTTTTTCCCTCTGTGTAGCCCTGGCTGTCCTGGAATTCATTTTGTAGACCAGGCTGGCCTCGAACTCAGAAAATCTGCCTCCTGAGTGCTGGGATTAAAGGCGTGGAAGAGCAGTCTTAACCACTCTTAACACTGAGCCTCTCCAGCACCCCTCCCCACCCAATAAGGCTTTTCATTAGCCATTAATTCATTTAGAAAATACTTCCCAGGTTCATATCCTGGGCCAGTTATTCACCTGAGGCTGCAGGATCTGGATGAGTGAGGTCCCTGGCCTCACATAGCTTCCTTTTAGTTGGAGGAACAGACATAAGATGAGCTGATGAGCCACTGAGTGATTTCAAATGGGTAGGTAGCATGCTCTGGAACAGGCATATAAAGGAGCTTGCCTCTGATGGATATTGGGGTGGTCCCCAGGACTGATGGGAAAGTCTGTTGTGGGTGGGGTGGTCCAGGGTGGGGTGGTCCAGGTAGCAGATACTCTGCTCTAGGAGTCAGAAATAAGATTTTATGTCCCTGTCTCTTATCTCAGCCAGCTTGGTGACAGTCCTCTGCCTTCCCCAGCCAGATGTCCATGTGACCTGAGGTCCCTTGAAGCCTTACATGGGTGACCAGGTACCCAGAGAGCTTCAAGTCCACCCTCACAGGCTGGTCTAGCAGACAGCTGCGTGGTGAACATAGGATCTACCACATGAATACCCCTCGCTAAGCAGCAGTGACGACCCACTGGATTGACTGGGTTGACGGTAACCCAACGAGCTGGGTGGGCATCCAGTGGGTCACACTGCATGGACACTGAGCAAGTTCTGGTAACAAGGTTCTATGGACCTAGTCCAGGCTTTGAGGCAGGCTGTTAAGTGGGACACCGCTCCTGGTCTGTAGGGGGTTCAGGAGAGGCAGACAGAGGGCAGAGCCTGAGGTGCCATTGTGAGGACTGGCACAGGCGGTATGCAAAGACCTGGAATTGTTAGTGTCCCAGGGCTGGCGAGGGAGGACGGTTCTGAAGGGAAGATGGGCGCCACGTGAGGCAGCGTATCTTCATCCTCACACAGAATGAAGCCATTATGCAGGTGGGTGGCACAATCCCATGTGAGCACACTCGCTTCCAAGCCCACGCATGCCCCAGACACAAGAGCGTTCTCTACCACCTCCACTTCCTGTCATGCACACCAAGCCACTTCCCACCCTGTGCCGCATGTCCCCCTTGCTCGGCTGCAGGGAACCCAAAACTCAGAAGGGACAGACACACCCATTGTAAACAGCCTGTCTCCTGGAACCCTGCCCCCCACCCCCCTTGCAGGAGGTGGCTGACTGCCTGAGAATTTTCCCATGAACCTGCAGGGTGGGGTGGCTACCATCCCTGCACACTGGAGGAACTGAGACCCGGAGGCATAGGCCACACACACACAGATCTTTACACAGCCAGGAACTGAACTGGGGGCCCCCAGACCTCCACTTCTGTTCTCAGCCCGCCCCCCCCAACCATCCTCAGACTCAGGCATGTGGTACAGGTGTGACTGGTCTGCCACTCTCCCTAACAGGTGACCTTCAAGGCCAAAGTCTTCCACAAACAAGCTGATTGACAACAAGTTACTCAGAGCTTAGGGAGGGGGCTGGGCCAGCCACTACCCACCTGCCAGGTGACCAGGAGGTTTCTAGGGTGGGAATGGGGTGCAGTGGGGCAAACCTGCAGCTGGTGGCCAGCTGGGCCCAGAGCCCGTGTTTGCATTTACAAATGAGATGGGCAGAGCTAGCTTCCTGGACATTGCTGTGACACGAGTATCCTTCCTCAACCCTCAGGGAAAACGTGTGGCGTGCCAGGGAGTCGAGTGCTTGGCTCTTCCCACTTGCCTCAGGGGTCTGATCTCTCTGGGTGCTGCGTTCCCCCTCTCTAGGCGACTGGAGAAGGCAGAGGAGCCAGGCCCTAACAGTGTGAATTCGTGCTGAGTTTCCCTTGGTCTTGTTTTTTTGTTTTTTGTTTTTATCCTATTATGAGTAAAATATTTCCCTCCCATCCTTTTTGCCGGCAGTGTAATATTCCGCAATTCCTGTGAACCCATGAAGTCTTCTGCATCTCTAGCTGCAATCCCAAACCCACAGTTGTCCTCTGTGGCTGGGATACCTCCATTCTGCCCACACAGTCCAAGCACGGGGTCTTACCAACCTACTGAGACATGCCGATCTACAGAGCCTTTTGCCTGTCGGTCTTACCCCAGTTTCAAGACATACAGGGGCTGATCTGGCCCTTGATTCTGTTGGACATCAAAGCTGGCAGCCGTTACACTGGCCATCCATACACAGGACCTGCTATTGCACCTACATGAGAATCAAAAGTTACTGCATGGCCTTCGCCTCGTCTGTCCCCAGAGGCTCACAGTGGTGCTGCCGTGTGACTGGTCAGCCTGCAAGGAACCCCAGGCAGTGGCTTGGAGGCTGCAGGCAAGGGTGACACAGAGGACTGGGGTCTTTTTCTTAAAAGACAGGGTAGTGGGTGGGGAGCCACTCAGCTGGTACAGGTGACTGTTCCCAAGCCAGATGAGCTAAGGTTGGTCCCTAGAGCCCATACTGTGGAAGGAGAAAACCAAATCCTAAAAGCTGTCCTCTGACCTCCACATGGGCGTGATGATGTGGTGGCATGCCTTTCCCGAGTGAACAGTGGCTTTTGTTTTGTTTTAAGAAAGGAAGGGTGGCGCCGGGCGGTGGTGGCGCACGCCTTTAATCCCAGCACTCGGGAGGCAGAGGCAGGCGGATTTCTGAGTTTGAGGCCAGCCTGGTCTACAAAGTGAGTTCCAGGACAGCCAGGGCTATACAGAGAAACCCTGTCTCAAAAAAACCAAAAAAAAAAAAAAAGAAAAAAGAAAGAAAGGAAGGAAGGAAGGAAGGGGGGCAAGCATCTCCAATCCCAGCGCTTGGGAGAAAGAAGCAGGCAGATCCTTGTGAGTTCAAGGCCAGCCTGGTTTACATAGTGAGTTTCAGGCCAGCCAGGCTACAGTGTGAGACACCATGTCAATCAATATAAAAGGCAGGGTCTAATTGCTACCCAGCCACCCAGCCTGTTAGCCACTTCCTCAGCCCCCCACAGAGGTGAACTTACATAGGCTGACAGCATTTTATTTTATTTTATTTTATTTTATTTTATTTTATTGGTTTTTCGAGATAGGGTTTCTCTGTATAGCTCTGGCTGTCCTGGAACTCACTCTGTAGACCAGGCTGGACTCGAACTCAGAAATCTGCCTGCCTCTGCCTCCTGAGTACTGGGATTAAAGGCGTGTGCCACCACGTCCGGCTGCCAGCATTTTTTTTTTACTTAATTTCTTTTTGGAGACAGAGTCTCATATAGCCCAGGCTGGCCTTGAATTCACTGTGTAGCTAACAATGAGCTTGACCATTCAATCCTCCTGCCTCTGCCTCTCAAGTGCTGGGATTATGGACAAGGTGGCCCTATGCCTCACTTTTCTGCTTTTTTTTAAATCACAAAACTAAGTCCTCAGAAAGAGCTGAGGCTATGTATCGCTCAGTGGTAGGGTGGTTGTCTAGCACATGCTGACCTGGAGGTTCATGCGACAGCACACACGGCTCTCATTAGAATTCAAAGTAGAAAAATGTGTCCCAGAGAAAGGACGAGCCTCATCCTGCATCTAAGACACAAGCTGTGAGGACATTCGCATGTGATTTTGACATTTTATGAAAATGATATCGTTTTATTGCGGCTTACCGTCCCTCCCTCCCTCCCTCCCTCCCTCCCTCCCTTCCTGAGACAGAGTCTATGCAGTCTTGGAACTCACTATATAAACCAACCTGTCCTTGAACTCACAAAGAACTGTCTGCCTTGGCCTCCCAAGTACTGGGATTTAAAGGTGTGTACTTCCATGGCAGAGCCAGCTCGCTTTGTTTACTTAATGTGCCCTAAGCCACAGGAACTCAGGGCCTGCTCTACCCCTGTTGCCTAGTATGTCACAGCTTGTGTGTACCTCGAAATGTGTTCCGGTACTCACTTTATTATGGTGGTGACGACCAAACCCAGAGCCACATATGCCTGTTTATACTTCTTTGGGAGCATCGCCTCACTAACATTCCATCCCGTCTCAGCCTTTGGAACGACGGGTAGCGGCCTGGGCCATCAGACCCGGCAGGTGTTTTACTTTGTGCAATGTTGTGGGTGGGCTCAGCCATCTTGAATGTTCTGTTGCCCACTGGCCTCCTTCAGTGGCTGCTAAGGGGGACCTTTCAGACTTTTCCTTCTGCAAACCCTGCTGCGTTGACTTCTCAGGTCTCTGCATCCTTGTGCGTGTTAATGGAGGAGAAAGCAGAAACGGAGTCTCCAGGCCAAAGCATGTGCCGTGCGCTCTTGGCTAGGAGAGGGTTAAACAAGAGCCCTTTCTTGTTTGCCCTGGTTCATCTGGAGAAACCTCGGAAGCCATGGGGAGTCATCCCGGCCCTGGGGGTCCTATGGAGCTGAGACTGGGGGAGCAGGCACCTTAAAAGCCCTGCCCAGGCCTCTGATTCTGCTCCTCTGGTCTCCAGCTGCAGTCCAGGGCCGCCCTGCCTTATGGTGCAGGGGACCAGTCCCCCACACAGCTGGATGCTTTACAGCTCGGCTCATATCTACCTTCTGGAACAGAGCCCAGCCTGTTGTCAGCAAAGAAAGAAGACAGGCAGAGAAAGGGGAGGTTCCAGGTTTCTTTTACCACACACTTCCTAAGTGCAAATTTACGAATGTTCACAGGCTAGCACTGTTGTGTGTGTGTGTATCTGCACACACACTGAGGACGGAGCCCAGGGCCTCACACATGATAAGCAAGCAGTGTGTCACTGAGCTACATCTCCAGCTCTTCTCCTTGATTCTGTGGGGTATTTTTTTTAAAGGCATATTTATTTTATGTCAGGTGGTAGTGGCACATATCTTTAATCTCAGCTCTTGGGAGGTAGAAGCAGGCAGACCTCTGTGAGTTCAAGGCCAGTCTGGTCTACAGAGCAACTTCCAAGGCAGCCAGGGCTACACACCGACAAATCCTGTCTCAAAAGACCAAAAAAAAAAAAAAAAAAAAATTTTTTTTAAAAAAAGTTATGTGAATGAGTATTTGCCTGTATGTTTGTATGTATGTATGTATGCATGCATGCATGTATGTATGTGCACAATTGTATGTACTGTGCCCCCAGAGGCTAAAAGAGGGCATCAGATCCCCTGGAACTAGAATTTGAAAAAGATGGTTGTGAGCGGCATTAGGGCTGAGAACTGGACCTCAGTCTTCTGCAAGAGGAGCCAGTACCACTCAGTACCACTGAGTCATCCTTCCAGCCCTCTTCATCTTGATTTATAGATGCAGAAACCGAGGCTCATAGAAGTTAGGTAACTTTTCCAGCGTTCCAGAGCGGTCGTCAGACTTAGGATTAAAATGCAGGTGACTTGTTTCTAAGAGCCTACATTATTGGCACGTGCTGTCTCTACCTATAAAATAGGCTAGTCAGGATATACACATGGCACCTAATTTATCACATGTAACAACCCTGCCAAGTAGGTATTTATTAGTCCATTTTGCAGGCAGAAAAACTGAGGCCTGGAACGGAGAACAACCTCTGAGGGGTTTATGGTCTCTCCTCAGGGAAAGGTTTCCTTCCGAGGTTTGGTTCCAGACAAGCCTTGGGAGAACACCTTCTTGTCTCTCCACTCACCTGTGGGATCTCACAGCTGAACTGCAGAACTGTGTAGCCCGAGACCCAATATCCAGCGTCAAGGCTGCGGCTCAGAGAGGTGGTAGATCTCAGCAGAGATCACTACATAGCCACGGATGTAGACACAGAACCAGGGCTTCTTGCCCTTGTCATCTTCAGTCAGGAGATGGTGACCTTGTCCTGGAGTTTCTGTCCCAGCCTGGAGCCCTTGAGGTGATAAATCTGATCTTTAGTAGGGCTAGAGCAGAGGGCGAGGGGTGGATTAAATAAAAGTCACGGAGTTGAACATCTTGCTGGCAAAATCCGAGAGTTCTGGGCACAGCTAGAAAATCTGGGTATCTCTGTGGATCTGCTGGGGTGTGTATGTGTGTGTGGATGGGGTGGGGTGGCTCACCCACTTCAGCCCCCTGCCAACATCCAGCACCACTGTCTGGCTCAGAGCTGGTGGCAAGCCACGTGCTGTGGATAAATGACCAACCATAGGAATGAAGGGCATGGGGGAGGGGTGTGCGTGGGCCCTGACTGGAGTGAGTGAGCACAGGAATGTCAGGAGCTTGGAGAAGGGGGACCCCCTGGGCTGCAGAGGCTGGCTCGGACATTAGGTCAAGGGTGGGTGGGGTGACACAGAGGCAGCTATGGAACTCTGTGGCCCGTGGGTGCTGGAAAGGGCACCCGGGCCATCCTGGCTTTGTGTCTAGGGTGAGGGGTGGCAGGCCCATCTGGGAGAGCTGGCGCATGGTACTCTGTCCTGTGGCGGTGTGAGTGAGGACTAGAAATACGAGGTGTGAGCTTCGAGTGTCACTGCGGGCGGGCGAGTCCCTGTTTATCTGTTGGGGTTGCGGTTTTCTTCCAGATAGAAAGTGGATTGTGTTACCCGCCGGTGGATTTCTAGGTGGCAGATACAGCAGTCCTTGGGGAGAGCTGGTGGTGTGTCAATTGGAAGGTGCCAGGCTGCCTTAGCAGATGTTGTCCCCAGCAGGAAAGGTCCCCATGCCCACATCCTCTCAAGTGTGCTTTCTTGTTCCTAAACTGTGTGCATGCGCCTGAGTCCATGCTTCAGAACCAGGGGAGCTGGGAGGGGCAGGCGTAGCCACAGCGGAGCTCAGAGCTTAGGCCACCTGAGCTGGGCAGACCAGCACCCCAGATTGGGGCCAGTCCATGACCTCCTCTCTGGTTTGCCAAGCTCTGTTTGCTCAGGAGGCCACTGCCTGGCCCAGCTCCGGGATCCGGGTATCTGGGCGCTCAGCCAACACACGGTAAGGGCCCCATGTGCCACCTTCCTGTCCACTGGTGACCCTGGTCTGGAGTGCAAGTGGCCTCTCTTCTGCATGTGCTATGGGGGCTCTGGCAGCTGTGGCCCCAACCTATCTTAAGAGTTTTTGGGGAGACCCTGGGCTCATCTCAAAACTGGGTGTTGGAGTGTCCTTATAAGGATTAAATGACATCACAGTCAACAGAGGCCCTTGGTCCCCCCCCACCTCCAGCCTCACCCTCCCTTTCCATGAAGTCAGAGGTACTAAGGAATGAAGCCAGAAGTGACCAGCTCAGGCCTATGTCTGGCTGGGTAGGCTCCTGCCTCTGCCTGAACAGAAGCCCCCTACCTATCTCCCCACACACACCCCTTGCTTTGAAACCTGTTCACCTAGCTATGCCTAGCCACATTTCCTGGCACCTGGGCACAGGCGGGGATGGGCAGGCAGGGCATGGGGCACAGAGGAGGGCTGTGCCAGATGGCTGAGCTTTGAAGACAATGGGCCTCTGTGCCCCCTGGCTGGGGGAAGCTCTCGGGCAGCCATTTGGCTCCTGTTTTATAATACAGTCCTCTTAGACTCAAAGTTCCAGGTCCCCGCTTGGAGACCGGAGCCCTGGAGGACACGGCCCCCCAAACCTGGAGGGCAGAGGCGCTAGCCTAACAACCCCTCCCCCCAGGCCCTGCTGGCACGCACCCTTTAGGCCTCAGTCCCTCTGTCTCTGGCTAGCTCTTCTTTCCCAAGCCTTTATTAGTTGGCCAGTTCTCCTGACTACTGTATCTGGTCACCCATGTGTGCCAGGTGGGTGTCCTTGGGACAGGACAAGGGGCGGGGCATGAGAAGTGGGGGGTGGGAGGGAGGGAGCGTCAGCAGGGTCCATGTTGGAACACCTGAGTCAGCAGGGCTTCCCTCTGCCTCTCGTGCCTGGCATCACTGCTTGCTTCTGATTTCTAGGCAGCCCTTCTTGCACAGGCCCTCGGTTCTCGATTTGTAGATTCAAGATGGGGTTCTGCCACCACCCTCCTGTTGGGTCACAGGGGAATGTACCCTGAGGAGGATCATGGCACTCATCCTCAGCCTGCTGCCATTTCTAGAAGTGTTCAGACCTGGACCTGGCTCGGACCCCCCGCTGTCTGGTGGGGCAAGACCTTTGGGGGTCTTCCTACCCTCGTGAGGTGTCCAGAGCCCTGAGGGGTGTGATGTGTGTGTGTGTGGGGGGGGGTAGTTTGAGATTGCATCTCCTTTCTGCTGTCAAATGCTGGGCCACCTCCAAGTGATGCCTCAACTTCCCCAAGCCTCAGTTTGCCTTTCTGGCCATGAGAAGCCTCCGCCCAGTGCATGCCTTATCTTCCGGCTCAGTTGCTCAGTTCTGGTGAGAGTCCTAGAGAGCCGATGAACCAAAGGATAAAGAAAAGAAGCCTTTGAAAAGCACAGAGCCTGCCCCGCTCCCCACATGCGGTTATTGTTGTTGTTACTTCGATGCAGTGATGGGGGAGATGCGGAACAGTTGCCAAGGAACTGGGAGCTGTCTGCAGCAGCAGCAGCCATCCCACTCAGGCCCCAGGCCCCGTCCCCTTACTCTTTCTCAGGGAAAGTCGCACATCACCAAGAGGCGAGGAAACTGGGCCAACTGGTTGGTGACCAGGCAGGAGCTGAAGGTCACTCTAGAGTATGCCTGGCCCAGACTTCAGGTTCCCCTGTGACACTGAGCAGGTCGCCTCTTCTGTGGCTGCAGCCTGTTCATGTGTTTGAGAATGTGGTGGCACATACAGGAGACAGGAAGGTCATGGCACTCACTGTGTGCAGGAGCCCAGGGCTAGGTTAGAAAAGCCGTTGTGGGCAGAAAGCTAGTTGACAGGAGGAGGGGCCTGTCGGATCTATCCTGGCAGACAGCTGGGATATATGTAGGGAGTCGGATGCAGCCTCGTCCTTTCCCTTCTGTGATGCTGGACTTTTGGAGGAAGTCTCTGTGTTGCCTTTTTATTTATCTGCATGAAAGGTTGATAGAAACACACCTCAAAAAGTCAGTGTGTGTGGGGGGGGCAGGGGTGTGGGGGAACGCATCAAGATGGCTCAGCAGGTAAAGGCACTTGTCACCAAGCCTTACTACCTGAGTTTGATTCCTGGGACCCACATGGCGAAGGAGAAAACCCGATTGCTGCGTGTTGCCCCCCGCATATGCCAGAACATACGCACGTCACTTTATTTTTAAGCCTCTGTAGGGATGGGAGGAGACCTCCTGTGTGAATTGCAGGAGCCAGAAGGGACATCTGGCAGTGCAGAGCCCCTTCCCCTGGCGGCCGGTGTTGGAAGAACGGGAGATACTTGAACTGAGTTGGGTCTGAGGGTCAGGAAGGGTTTTGGAAAAGTGGGAAGGGGACATGTTTAAGGGATCTCCCCTCCGTGTAAACAGAATGATGAAGACAGGGGTGGGGTAAATGAGACGGGAGGGACCTGGGAGGATGATGGGGAGGTTCGTGGAAGCTAGAGGCTTCAGGGAACAAGGGCTGAGGCAGGAATGTCTGAGCAGAAGGCAGAGAGGAGGAGGAGGAGGAGGAGGAGGAGGAGGAGGAGAGGTCAAGTCTGTTCTTTGCTGTTAAAATGAGTGTAAAATGAGCAGCTACTATTTGTTAAGAGGCTCTGTCATGTGTGGTTAAAGAGATAACTCCTTCACCCTGATCCTTATGAGTTTTATGGCCTTGGACTCACTGAGTATGACCTTGGATCAGTAAGTAAGCAATTTTGCAACATTTTACTGTCTTCACTTAAAAAATGAGGGCCCCAGCCAGTGAGTAAGATGGCTCTCTGGGTAAAGTAGCTTGCCGCCAAGCCTGAGGACCCGAGTTTGGTCCCCGGGACGGTAGTGGAGGGAGAGAACTAATTCCTATGGAGCCGAGTTGTCCTCTTATCGCCATACACACCTTGTGGTCGGCTCTGCTACTTGATCCTGACATCTCTTCAGCTGTCCACAGCGCATGATGAGCAACACACAGCCCTCAGGCTGGGAAGGAAGGGCTCCGTCGGGCTTGGGCCCTTGGGACTGGCCACGTGTTACAGAGTTTAGATTTTTGACTTTGGACATTATAAACGTGGGTGCTCTGCGGGTGGGTGTCCTTTCTGAGCTTCAGTTTCCCCACGTAGGAAGTGGGCATTTGGAGAATGCTACCTCGTTAGACGCTAAGGCTTTTGCTAAGACTGTCATTCCATCCCTCGGGGCTGAGGACAGGATGTCCCCTGCCCTAGTCCCAACCCTGGCTTCCCCAGCCCTTAGGACCCAGCTGTGGCTTATTAGAGGAATTGCCTTGCTGGGGGAGGGACAGGACTCTGGCCAAGAGAGAAAAGTGAGCCTAGAGCGGGGAGGGGTGGGGTGGGGGCGGGGCCTAAGTGGAGGAGGATGGAGCTGGAGCATCTCCTCACAGCTGTGAAAGGTTCTAGCTTCAGTAGCTCTGAGAGAGATGGACATGGGAAAGCAGACGAGAAGGAGGAGGAGGAGGAGGAGCTGTTCTATTAGCTGACCTCAGTGGTCAAAGTCTGATTCCATGGCCAACAAATGGGTAGACAGAAGGTACCATTTTCGGAGCCTGGCTGTAGAAGCTACCATCCCATGCAGCCAGGGGATCCCAGGACAGTCACTAAGAGCACCCGGCCTCGCTCCAGCTTTGCTCATGTGCTTCCTGGCCACTAAGCACATCCTCTGTTACACTCCATGGGCATGGGCACCAGCTGTGCTTGGTGAAGACGGTGAGCCTTGGAGTCCAGTCCCTACTTGCTGGGGACTTAGTTCCTTTGTCTGTAAAATAGGGGTCGGCAGGGGGCCTGGGAGCTGGCTCAGCAGGTAAAGGGCTTGCAGGGCAAGCGTGAGGACCTGTGTTCAGATCCCCAGCACCCGGGTAAAAAGCTGACGCAATGGCACACATCTTTAACCCCAGTTCTGAGGAGACGGAGACAGGAGGATGCCTCGGCTTCACTGGGCAACCATGACAGCCAGATCAGTGAGTTCCAGATTCAGTGAGAGCTCTTGTCTCAAAAAGGAAGATGGAGGGGGCTGGTGAGATGGCTCAGAGGGTAAGAACACTGACTGCTCTTCCGAAGGTCCTGAGTTCAAATTCCATTGACCACATGATGGCTCACAACCACCCATAATGAGATCTGATGCCCTCTCTGGTATGTCTGAAGTCAGCTACAGTGTACTTATGTATAATACATAAATAAAATCTTTAAAAAAAAAACAAGAGGAAGATGGAGATCAACTGAGGAAGACATATGACATCACACACACACACACACAAGGTGAGAATAAGTAACCCCAGACTCCAGGACACTAAGGGCAGAGTGGGTCTTCACAGAATCTACCAGAACACTTCCCTGGGCCTTTGTCTAATCATCCACCCGTGTCTCCCCTCCCCTTCCCCACTGTCAGTACACTGTGCCAACAGACATTCATTATGTTTAGCGCATCCCCTCGCTCACTAACCTTCCATGGCTCCCTACTGCCCATGTCCAGTAAGGCCATCAGTCAGCAACTACTCCGTGGGGTCCTACTTGGGATGGAGTTCCTTGCGTGAATACCTATGACTGCCCAGCCACGGTGATGAATTGTTTTAGAGACTGAGGCCCAGAGGTGCACTAGCCAGTAGGTATCTGAGACCACGCCCACATTGATGCTATGGGTTTAAAAGGGCCTCTTGAGTCAAGTAGTGCCAGAGCACAAACCTGGAAGATGATAGCCCCGGAGGGTAGGGGGTGTCCTGTGCTAAGCAGAGTCGACACCCCTGGGGGCGGGGTGGGTTGAGGCTGGTTCCTATGACCTGGGAAGAGGCAAAGGGGCTTAGAACTTGCCAGGGTTGCTTTTGAGGCCCAGATCAGATGGTCCTCCCTTTTCTGGGTGTGTCTTCCTGGTTCTGCCTGACTCAAGCCTGCCACAGGCCACTGAAGTTCCTCTGGAAGGTGACTCACTCTCTCTGGACCAGCCTGCCTTGGTGGAACTGGGGCGGGTAGGAGTGCAGCCATGTCGGGTTGGCCTCCGGCACCGACAGAAGCCAGGCCTGCTTCACCGGGCCACAGGTTCCTCGGATCCGGGAACCAATGGGCCTGACTTCCTCTTGACATGGGAGGTACCATGTCAGCAGGCTTGTGCCGGAGACAGGCACTGACTTCACCCTTCTTAAACCTCTCCCCTGTCTACGGGTGTGACATTGTCCAGGCTTAGAGTCCGCTGGGTCGTGGACAGAAAGGCCCGCTGTGGACTGGCTGGGTGACCTCTGTGTCTGTCCTGTTCTGTGTCCTAAAATGGAAGTGAGACGGTGCATGCCTGTAAGGTCGAGGTGTGCCCGCTGTGTGGCACACTCATTGGCATCAGTCATGGCAGTCCTAAAACTGCTGCCCACTAAAAGTCTCTAGGAGGGACCCAGAGAGATGGGGACCCTCATAGCTCCCGCTTCTATAGCAACGCTTGCTGTCTCTACCTCAGTCTCCCGGTCTTTAGAATGGGCTGGAGAACCGGTAGAGAACTTGGGGGTCCATAACTCTGATCTCTGGGAGGAGACGCCTGCTTGTCAGCCCCGCTTACAGAGCGCCTGACCTTCCTCCCCCAGAGCGCACAGCCCTTCCTACCTGCTTTGCACTCCGACTCTCAGAGGACTCTTCTGCCCCAAGATCCCAAATCTCCTAACCTGGGGCTCTCCCTGACCTCAGACTCTCTTTCTCTTCCAGGAGGAGTGATGGGCAGAAGCAGAATTTCCCTCAGGCACTAAACCTGTTACTGGTGGACTCCGTTCCTTCCCACCCTGCTTCACCCTACCCTAAGGTAAGTGATCCCCCAACTTATGACCCTGGTCTGCCCCCCACCATGCCAGGGCCAGGAGATGCCTACATGTAACTATTGGGAAGATGTGAAATGTTTAGGTCGATGCCTTTGGGGTTTAGTCCCCAAAAGGACACCACTCCTGACTGTTGGGTGGCCTGTGTTGTCTCCGAGGTTGAACCAGGGTCTGCATAAGCATGGGACTTAGTGACAAATCACTAAGGTCGATGGCTCTTTGGCCTCCTCTCCAGTATCACCACGGCCACAGCTGTCCCCACTAGAGTCCAGATGTGATAATAGCCCCTGCCTACCAGACCACATGCACCAGGACTCCATGAAAAGTATCTCTCTCCAGTAACCCAGGCAGGTTCTGGCTCCAAGTCCTGTGGTGAAAACCTTTCTGTTGCTATCAACAGCCAAGGTTCGCCAGGTACCTACTTAGTATCAAACATAAAGGACACACACTCTGTCCCTGGAAGCCACGGTCAGTTCACGAGATGCCTTACTCAGTAGCTTCTGCAGAATGTCAGGGACCAGGGTGAGCTGGTGATTCAGGAGGCTCATTCAGTTGATGTTGCATAACACAGTGTCTGGCCTGTAGGGCTGCTCTGCCCCTTAGTTAATCACTCTGTGCTGTGGCCATGGTCATTCAAATGCAGGACTCCAGGCTGGAGACTGTGGGGCCAGGACTGGCTGATGCATTCTGGCCAGTGTGTGGCTTGTGGACCTTCCAGTACAGGGGAATGAGCCCTTGCTATGGCAGGACTAAAACACAGCCACAGCCACCTTGCCACCCGACCCCTTTTTTTTTTTTTTTATCAACCTCAGGCAGGAAGGCATGCTCTCAACCAGGATCCAAATGCTCAGAGATGTGAAGGGCTCTTCCCTAGGCTTGCAGAGTCAGGAAGGGTCTACCAGGAACCTCCTCCAGAGCTCTGGCCTACGGTAAGGATGGACACCTTTCCTAGGCCAGGAGGATGAAGGTCCAAGGAATGTGTAGGACTTCTGTCTCCATGGAGAGCCCAAGCAAGGATGTAGCACAAGGGCCTCCCGAGACCCTCTCTTGCTGTCTCTGGAGGGCAACAGCTCTGGACAAGGCCACGGGAGCCCTTAGGAAACAGCAAGTTGATGGCAGCCACTTGCTTGAACAGCTGGGTTTGAGAGTGTGGCTTCCCCCTGGCCATGGGACCGTTGTTTGTCCTGCCTGGGCCTTGGTCCTTCCTTCTGGAGAGAAAGCTAATGTTGCATATCCTTGGAGCCTGAGGCTCAGACAGACCAAGGTGGGCCCTTCTGTTACCAAGGAAGCCGCCATCCTTCAGCCTCCTGGCCTCCGCCCAGTTGGCTCCCACTTTCCAATCATGCGAATGCAGTGCAGATAGTGAGCCTCAGACCGCCATAGCCCCACAGTGCACCCCTCCTCCAGATTGGGACCCATTCTGTGAACTGCTATCACGGTTCACAGAAACCAGCTCCCAGAGTGACCCATCTGGATTTCCAGCGGGCTATTGGTGGGCTGAGGGAACCTGCTTGGGATACTCTCCAGTCTTCCTCAATACCGTATACTGTTACATATTTACAGTGATGCTGGAACCAGGCTGAGGGGCATGTAGCCTCCCTGTACCTGAGGGCAAGTCCCACCTCTAACATAGAGTAGACAGCTGCTGCCGCCGCCGCTGCTGCTGCTGCTGTTGCTCCTCTCCTCCTTCTCTTCCTCCTCCTCCTCCTCCTCCTCCTCTTCTTCTTCTTCTTCTTCCTATTCGTTTTTCTTTCTTTCTTTCTTTCTTTCTTTCTTTCTTTCTTTCTTTCTTTCTTTCTTTCATTCCTCCTCCTCTTTCTTCTTCTTCTTCTTCTTCTTCTTCTTCTTCTTCTTCTTCTTCTTCTTCTTCTTCTTCTGTTTTTCAAGACAGGGTTTCTCTGTGTAGCTCTGGCTGTCCTGGAATACACTCTGTGGACCAGGCTGGCCTTGGACTCACAGAGGTCTGCCTGCCTCTGTCTCCTGAGTTCTGGGATTAAAGGCGCGCGCCACCATCGCCTGGCTGAGAGTGTCCTCTCTATTGACCTTGCCAGGTCGTCACTGGGCAGCACCTTTGGAAGTGCTTTGGAAATAATCAGCATGACTGTGTTCCCAGGGCTGGGCAGGGGTGGTCTTTTCTTTTCTTTGGGGAGCCACATTTAAATAGACACTGAGCTACCCTCTGCAGTACTCAGGCACTGTAAAATCTGCATACATGTGCATACTTGGCCTACCTATACCTAGCCTGGGAGCCAGACCACACTCAGACAGACAGACACAAGTACATATATCTATAGTGTATTCAGACTTGCTCATGAACACATGAAGGAGATAGAAAGTAAATACCCCTAGGCACCCCTACCCACCCCTTCCTACCCACCTGCACTTCTATGCTACAGAAATGCAGTATGTCACGTAGAGCCCCAACTAGCCTTGGAGACGTACACGTACACAGATAAGGACCTAGACACATACACAGGCGGCATCCACTCTACCTGGCCTACATATCGCCAGCGATTTGAGCAGCTTTGCCTCCCCCAGGGCCACGGTGGGAAAAGATGCTCTTCTGGCTGCATTGTGATGGGTACCCGGAAGTGTGCAGGCCTGGAAGTGGTTGCGTAAATCAATATTTGCTGTTGTTAATTATTAAAGCCAAAGCTACTTGGTGTCTGGAGTGCACATCTCTGGTGTTCCCGCTGGCTCTCTAGGTCCAAACCTGACCCTGGGCCAGGTCTGGAAGGGCAGGGAAAGTGCTGCCTCCCTTCCTTTCAGGAGCTCCCTGGCCCTGGGGACAGAGGGTAGGTAGGAGACAGCACTTCTGGGAAGTTATAGGAGGTCTGATTCCCCCAGCTGGAGAACAGTCCTGCCCCTAGAGCATCCAGACTTCTCCAGCATCTATCTTGGGGTCTGTCCCTGCTGCAGAGTGGCTGTACCAGCTTAAGACACAAGAACTGCAGGGCCAAGTTGCAAGGGGCTGGGCTGGGGGTGGGGCGCGCTTCAGAAGCCTTGTAATTTACGGATGGTAAACTGGGCCATCAGAGGTGCCAGAGACTCTGCAGCTTCAGGCTCTTCCAGGGATCCCGGGGTTTCCTAGCAAAAAAGCGATTGCACCTCTTGGAATATGATTTTTCCGTGAAGACATTTGTACCTTCTTGGTTATGGCGATCTGGTGAGACACGCAAAGGGTCCAGCCAAGGAAGTGCTCAAGCACCATCTCCGGTACTCCTGCATTCCCTGGCCACAGCTGTCCCAAGAACCTTGGCCTTGAAGCCCAGAGGCAGGGTCTCCAGTCTGGGAAAACACAGCTGCTCACAGAAGTGCCTAAGGCTTCCCGCGCGCAGGCGCAGTGTCCCGGGCCGCTTGCCGGGCCGCCCCGCGAGTGGGCGTGGTGGCCTGCCGCCCCGCCCCTCCTCCGCGCCTCCCGCACCTGGCGCCCCGCCCCCTCGGGCCCGGCGGCAGGGTGAGCCCAGAGAAGGCAGAGCCGCGGCGGGACGGGAGCGCGGAGCTCGGGCTACGGGGGCCCCGGGCCGGGCCGGCTTACAGCGCCGCCGGGGCTGGGGCTCGGGATGGCGCAGCCGCGGCCCCCAGCGCCCCGAGGCCGTCCGCGGAGGGGCTCGTTGCCGGCGGGGGCCGGCTGGCAGGTGAGGACCCTGGCAGGGGCGGCCTGGCCGACTGGGGACCCAGGGCCATCAGTCGGTCTTACTACCCAGAGTCTGGCAGTCTGTGCCTGAACCCCGTCACGGTGGCTGTGTATGTTTTTGGATTGACACCCGAACTACACGGAGCACCCTAGTGTTTTCCAAAGCTGCCCCTGGGTCAGACGTGGGGACACTGTGGCCGTGGGCTGCAGTGACACTGGGTGTGTGTATAACTGTTGTTGGGACAGCCTGCTGCCTTTCCCACACGGATGGAGCAGCGATATCACAGGGTGGTATCACTCTGTGGTGGCTCTTCCCCAGGTGGGATGCCCGGCTTCTGGCCACACCACTCCCAGCCTTCCTTTGCCATGTGTCAGGGCGTCTGCTGTTGCCTGTGGGGCTGTAACTGTGGGTGTTACTTGATGCTCTGTGTGTGTACACTCTGGGTGACAGTGCCATGTGTCAAGTGTTTATGTGGTTGTGATTCAGGTGCAGCAATGTGTGGTGTTTTGTTGTGGCTGACTGTTTGGTCACCTTAAGAAGGGCCTCCTCTTTCCTTCAGCCCTTTGCTGGGTCTCTTTAGGATGGATCTCTTTAGGTCAGAGGCTGTCTGGCTGACCCTGAAAGGATGGTGTCACTGTTGTGACATTGTCACGTTGACAGGTGTGTTTGTCTTCCTGGACAATAGGTGTGTGTCTATGCTATCTGCCAAACTGTCATTGCTATCTGTTCTTCTAAACTCAGAGGTGTCAGGTGTGGCCAGAGGTGCCCATGGCTCAGGGGCTCCTGGGTACTACTGAAGTGGACTTCACAGGTTGGGTCTTGTTTTGTAGGTAGGCTTCAGAGCGTGTGCACAAGGGCTTAGGTTTTGCGACTTCACACTGTGCATATGTGGTGATGGGTGGTTATGTTAGGGACCCCATGGGTTTAACAACCCTGGCAGTTCCCTGATCCCTCTTCCTTTGCTCAGAACTCTTGTCTACGATGTGGGATGCTGGCTTGGGTCTGTTGCACCACATGCTTTGAGCCTGGCAGGAACGCCTGGGACTCTACATCTGTTTCCCTGAGCACCTGGCTGAGCCTGCCAGTGCCAGTGCTCTCCTGGTCTCAGCCAGGAGAATGCCTGTGTCTGTGTGTGCAGTTACCGGGGTGCAGGCCCGCACTGGTGTGTGCCCATGTGTGGATATCAGGTACATGGGCTTGTGTGTGTGTTGTGTGTAACTCAGGACACAAACATGTGTATGTGTGTGTTAGGCTAGGTCTCTAAGAATTACTGTGCATAGACTCCATATGGATTTCTGTATGCATCTCTGTGTGTGTGTGTGTGTGTGTGTGTGTGTGTGTGTGTGTGTGTGTGTTTCTTGATACACAAAAGGTATGCCTGGTGCCATGTTTGAATCATGGTGTGGAGGCCTGTGTGTGTGCCTCACAGACAGAGAGTATGTTTCCTGGATTCACAACCATAGCACATGTGCATGAGCCCAGATGGCCCCTCCTGGGCGGCAGGAGCCACCTGAGTTGAACCTTGGAAGAGCTGGAGGAAAGGCTATCCCGGAGACTCTGGGGGCTTCCCAGGCCCGGCCCCCGATCGGCCAGCCTCCATCCGGCCGGGATGCTGCCTTCCAGGAAGACTCAGAAGGGAGCTGGCGCTGGAGATGCTGCCAGACGATGTGTTAACCCTGTGTGTGTCCTCATTGGTCTTGGACAGGCTGGCTTGTACACTGGGGGGTGGGGGTGGGGAAGGTGCATGTGAGACCATGCATAGGTGAAGGGACAATAGTAATCTAGTATCTCTCCTTAGAGAGTCCCCAGCCCCCAATGTTGGTGGAGAGGGCTGAGGGCTGTCTGTCTGACCAGGGCATCGGTGAATTGGCTGCCGTCATGGGTGATAGTGGAACCACACCCTCCCTACATGCCTGGTGGGGCTTGGCTCTAGGGCTGGGTCTGGTGGGCTCTCGGGGGGGGGGGGTTCCATATGCCAATCCCAGAACTGATATCATTGCACTGGCAGAGAGGAAAGTATCTCTTCCCCTAGACTAACAACAGACCCCTCCTTCCAGAAAGCAAACTGAGTTGGGGAGTCTGCCAGAGATCCAGGACCTGGGCTCTGGGCTCACATCACTAGGCAACGCGCCAAACTCTGGAGGGTCAGTTGTACAAAGCCTCTCCCACAGAGTCTTGGTTGCACCCTCTTGGTACCTCATGAGAGAACCAGGCAAGCTGGGGTGGCTAGAGCCTGTGCCAGGCTTGACAGAGTGAGCCGTGCTTCCCTCGGGACTGACCTTGCTCTCCCGTCTCTGTTGCAGAACACAGATCTGTTTGAGATGATTGAAAAGATGCAGGTAAGAATGGGCCAGGGAGCCCCAGAACCGCCTAGGCTAAAGCTGAATGTCCCCTCTGCAGAGCCTTGAAGGACTAGTGCTAGGCACCTGCGTCCTCTCTGACTGTGAACTCTTCTGGGCTCCCAGGGTCCCCCAGCAGGCCATCCCCACATGTACATACCCACCCAGCTCATCAGAGTCCCGGTAGGCTCCTCTGCAGGAACCCCATGCAGAGTGGAGGAGGGGACAGATGGGTACGGGCAGGCATTAATGAGCCAGGCAGCCCACCTCCCAGCCCTGGCCTGTACGTGGCATGGATGAAATCTCCCATGTATCTCTTGATGCATTAGCCCCTCCCTACACACACACACACACACACACACACACACACACACACATGCCTGCGTACACCTCCCTGCCCCCACTCCCAGCTGCACGTTCATTCCCGCACAGAGCCCCCAGCCCCTCCCTGCTGCTGTACTTCCCTCAACACATTACAGAGAGGATGCCAGAGGCCTCAGGACCCAATCCAGCCAGCATCTTGTTCTGCAAGTGGCTCTCCATCCATGAGCATCTCTCTTAGGGCTTTCCCCTTAGCCCGGGGAGGGCCCCTGGTGACAGGTATGGCGGAAGGATAACAAACAGCAAACCTTCTCTCACAGGGAAGCAGGATGGATGAACAGCGATGCTCCTTCCCGCCACCCCTCAAGGTAGGTGACCAGGCCAGACTGGGACAGACACCCTACTGGGCTTGGTAGGGTCTCGGAAGAGTATCCCACTGTGCACCAATATCGGGCCCTGGGTGAGCAGGGCAATTGGCCCTGGGAATTTAGCAGCGTGTAGAGCCTTTGCCCTGACCCTGGCAAGAGCCTTCAGAGCCAGCTCTTGTTGCTCTCCTGCACCATGCAGGCACCTGCCCCTCCAGGCCACCCAGTGCTAAAGCTGCAAAGGTGGTTGTCCTCACTGGCCTGTGAGACCTGCTCTACTCAGCTCTTGTCTGGGGCAAGGCCAAGCACGGGTCCTCGGATAGCCATGTACCTCCGATTCAGAATTCCCCCCTCGAAGATGTGGCTGGACCTAGAGGAGGGTCTCAGGGCTGCATCAGGTGCTGGACTGTAAGACTGAAGCTTCATTCGAGGCTGGGGTCTCAGAGCTGTCCTCAGACAGATGCCACCCGGGAGGTTGGTAGGAATGTCAGCTATAAGGTCCTACTTGGACTATTGCTTCCGTGTGCATCTGAGCTAGACTGGGGAGGAAGGGAGCCTCCCTTGTCCCTGGAAGAAAGTGTCTGAAGATATCAGACTCAGGGAGCCTCAGAGTAACCTGGAGCTCTGAGTGTGTGTGTGTGTGTGTGTGTGTGTGTGTGTGTGTATGTGTATGCATGTGTGCGCGTGCATATGACACCAGTGTGTCTGTGTGTGTGTGTCTGTATCTATGTGTATGCATGTGTGTACATGCATACAACACGTGTGTGTGTGTGTCTATGTGTGTATGTGTGTGTGTCTATGTGTGTATGTGTGTGCATGCATGAGTTTTAAGGGTGAGGCCCCACCTCAGCTGGCCCTTGGCTTGTTTATATTTTGCAGACAGAGGAGGACTACATTCCCTACCCAAGTGTCCATGAGGTACCAACCCGAGCCCCACCCTCACCCTTACCATGACCCAAGGAAGCCCCATGAAAGTCTGTCCCATTGGAAACCCACTTTCTGGTTCTGAGGGTTCCAAGGTTCTTTGAATCCGAGGCCTCTGGGCCATACTCTCTTCCACCCCTCCCCCATCCTTTGCATAGCCCTGAGAGGTGAGGAGCCAAGTGGGTTCCCCAGAGAGGTGGATGGGAGTCTAGGACCTCATAGCCCTGGGCTGTCCAGTGTGTCCTGGGTCTGAGTTGGGAGGTTGCCCTGGGCCCCTTCATAGGTGCTGTGTGGAGTAACTCTCAGCTGAGTCCCCCTCTAGGTTTTGGGGCGAGAAGGGCCCTTCCCCCTCATCCTACTGCCCCAGTTTGGGGGCTACTGGATTGAAGGCACCAACCATGAAATCAGCAGCCTCCCTGAGACAGAGCCGCTGCAGTCTCCCACCACCAAGGTCAAGCTGGAGTGCAACCCCACAGCCCGAATCTACCGGAAGCACTTTCTGGGCAAGGTGAGCGGCTGGCTGAGGTGAGAGGCCATGCCACCCCTCCCCCCTGCCCTCCAGGGAGGGGAAGTGGCTAGGCAGGCATCTAAGAATTCTGAGTCTCAGGGGGACATCTGTGGCTTCATTCATTCTCCCTAACAAACATTACAAAAGCAGTTGGGCATGGCTGTCAAGAGAAGAGACCCCACCATGACTTGCACCTTAGCTTGGTTGCCTGTTTCCCATCTGTAAAAATGTGACGTCTCTCTCTCTCACATGCTTGCTGGGAAGCCTTAATGAGAAGATGCTAGTAGGCGATTTTGAATGACATCTGAAATTAAGTGTTTCTCATGTGAGCAAATCGTGAGCGCCAGCTGTATGCCTGGTCTTGCTTGAGCGCCAGCTGTATGCCCGGTCTTGCCCTGGGCACCAGCTATGGGGCAGCAAGCATTGATCCAGACCTGGCCCTCAGCAGCCAGGGTAGGCTGGGAAGACACAGGAGTGTCATGGCTTGACTAGGTCTGGGGTCACCATGGCCTCAGAGCAGACCCATGAACTGCTCAGTAGACTGACACCCAAGGTGACACTGTGATGAGTGCTGGCTGGGCAAGGTGATAACCTCTCCGAAGTTATCAGGTGTGAGCCGGATATGGTGACACATGCCTGTCATCGCAGCACTTGGCAAACTGGGGCAGGAGAATCGCCAGAAGTTCAAGGCCTACCTGGGCCACAGAGCGAGACCTTGTTTCACAGAAACAAAATGAAAGACATGACTGGGTGAGAGTTGAGAGGGACCCTGTGCTGGGACCCTAGGTTCTACACGGCGTGGCGTCAGTGTGCTGTGAATACAGGAGAGTTATCTCATGGCCCGAGTGCCAGAGCGACTTCTTCTGTTGATCTTTCCTGTTATCTTGGGTGTTTTATTTAACCTTCTTGAACTGCTTCCTTATCTGTAAACTATGGGGTAGGACAAATGCATGCGAAGCACGTAATCAACTCACGGTTGGTAGTAGCTGCCACCACACCTGCCTGCTGCTCCATGAGAGCAAGGCTCGCCTGGTCTTAGGGAAGAGGAAGCTGAAACTCTGGTGCAGTGACTCAGGCAAGATCAGTTATTGAGCCTTCCACTAAGATGCCCCGGAAGATGGGGCTCGAAGCTGGGGGATGGAGGATGTGTGTGTGTGAACACGTGTGCACATAAGGGAAGAAGAGGTACCCTGGCAGGATTGGGAAGCTATGTGGTCTCAGTGTAGACCCAGGGCATCAGCCTACCTCTAGGAAATACTAGTGCTGTCTGGGTTGGAGGTGGGCGGGGCAGTTTACTGTGCCACTGACTAACCCAGGAGGCAAAACTCCATCCTTTGCCTGGGGATGGACCCAGAACATAGCATGCGATTCTACCTCCTGGCTGAGCCTGTGGTGGAGGAAGAGAGACTTTCATCCCAAGTGCCCACTGTCCAGTGCTCTCAGCTGTGTCTAGGAATCGGGGGTGGGGGTAGGGTGTGAGCCTGGCACATAATTGGTGCTCTTAAACTTGCTAATGGAGTCGAGATGCTAGGTGGAGGTGGGGGCCTTCAGCACAGCAGACACTAAGGTACAGGTGGAGGTGCTCAGAGGTGTGGTGACCGGGTCAGGTCAGTGTGACGGAGGAGGGGTAGCTGGGGAAGCGGTGCCCAGAGCAGGGACCACATCATGGCAGGAAGAGTTGATGATGGTGACCTTAGCCACCTGAGCCTGAGCCCACCTTCCATTGTGTCTCTAGGGCTCCTCTGCCCTTGTCCGGAACTCCCAGCCCCTGGATTTCTGGCCAAGTACCTGCCACTTGCCTGTGGGCAGTGTGAGGCATTTGCGAGTTTTCTCCACCCGATACCCAGGCCAGGGGCTAGGGGAGCCCTGGGCTAGATCCATTCATTGGTCCCTGAACTGCAAATTTGAGGGCACCCCCCCCAGCCCCACCTCTTTCTACACCCTGCCTCCAAATGCAGTGTTCATGTTTAAACAAGACTCACTTCCAGGATGACTCTCAGGGTGGGTGTGGTTGAACAGTTCCACTCCCAGGCCTGGGCCAGCAGGGGGAGCCCAGGGCCCGGCTGGGGCTGGGGCTTCTCACTTCTGGGCTTAGGGACATTCCCCCTTTTAAAAGGTGCTGGGCCTGGGTATCCATAGAGGGAGGGGTGCCATTCCTGTCACAGGTATCCCTCATGCCCTGCAGACTGTCTTACCACCTTCTCGATGAGGCAGGAGGGCAGAAACCTGCCTGGTCAGTTAAGATGCTTCACTTCCTGTTTCTCACGGGCTCTGGCTTCAGGGACCACCGAGCCACAGCGGGGCAATCAGCGGCTACGCTCCTTTTCCTTTTAATTTCTGTTGCTTTTTAGCTAGTTGACCTCTACCCCGCCCTCCTCCTCCTCGGAGGTCGGAAGAGTGGAATGGATCTTCTGGCCTTTACAGGCCGTTGTGAGCCCCCTGACGTGGGTGTGGCAAACAGAAGTCTGCTACAGACTCTCGCCTGCCGAGGCATCCGGGCCCATCCCGTTGTTCTCTTTTCCTAAGACAAAGTCTCACTGTGTTGCTCAGGCTGGACTTGAACTCAGGACTGCCTGCTTCAGCATCCCTAGGCTGAAAGGCCAGGCATCCACAACCTCACCTGGCTAGGCCTTTTCTTTTCTTTTCTTTTCTTTTCTTTTCTTTTCTTTTCTTTTCTTTTCTTTTCTTTTCTTGATTTATTTATTTATCATATGTAAGTACATTGTAGCTCTTTTCAGACGCACCAGAAGAAGGAGTCAGATCTCATTACAGATGGTTGTGAGCCACCATGTGGTTACTGGGATTTGAACTCAGGACCTCTGGAAGAGCAGTCAGTGTTCTTAACCACTGAGCCATCTCTCTAGCCCCTAGTTGGCTTTTCTTATTGAATACTTGCTGAGTATTCAGGAACTAGGACATACATATACATGCTTATACAAAAGTACATACATACACACATACACATACTTATACATACATACACACATACACATGCTTATACAAACATACATATATACATACATACACATGCTTATACATGCAGACATACACATGCTTATACATACATACATGCATGCATACACATGCTTATACATACATACATGCATGCATACACATGCTTATACACACATGCATACACATGCATACATACACATGCTTATATATACATACATACATACATACATACATACATACATACACATGCTTAGACACACAGCTGTGCAGGTGTGTGTATGGCTCTGACCTTGCTGGGAGCCAGAGACAAGGTTCCAACAGACATTCTTAAACACTATGCCAGGCCCTTTACCTGGCTCGCCGGCCCTATTCAGATAGGTGGCCTCCCTCCCATCTAATAGACCAGGACAGGGAGTCCTGGAAAAGCATGCGTGTCTCTCAGTTGGTATGGAGCAGAGCTAATGCAGAGACTGTGGTCGCCCATGGCGACTGCTGTTTGGAGAGGGACCTGGTTTCCGGAAGCCATGCATCTCCCTCACCTCCTCTGCCCCTCCCACCACAGGAGCACTTCAATTACTATTCACTGGACACGGCTCTCGGCCACCTGGTGTTCTCGCTCAAGTATGATGTCATCGGGGATCAAGAGCACCTGCGGCTGTTGCTTAGGTATGGGCAGTAGAGGGGGGACACCCAAGACAGTAGGGAGGACCGAGGCCTAGAGTTCCAGTGCTTGGCTCACTGTACCTGCCTTCCTGATGGAGGCCCAGAGAGGAGCAGGAATTTGCCTAAGGTCGCACAGCAAGGTAGAGCCTTAGCCAGGCTCGGTGCCCCGCAGTCATCTTTGGTCTCCCCGAGGTCTTCCCACTGTCCAGTCTCTCACCTGCGTGGCTTTCTCCTCCCAGGACCAAGTGTCGGACCTACCACGATGTCATCCCCATCTCCTGCCTCACCGAGTTCCCCAACGTGGTCCAGATGGCAAAGGTGAGGCCATCAGCATCCTGCGTCTGGCGCTTCCGGGATCCCGGCGCCTGCACGCGGCAGCCTCTTACCCGGCTCTACCCCAGCGTGCATGCTGCTCTGGGTTGCCCTGGGTACCTGCATGTGTGTTTCTAGCCCTCCTTACAGCACCCACAGATCCCAGGGGTGCCCAGTTCTCCGAGCTCCATTCTGAGCAGCAGCGAGGGCTCTTAGTCTTTTATTAGCCTCCACTGTTTCCAGCACAGCCCGTCCCCACTCCTTCCTGCTGCTGTCTTCCCAAGACTTGCCTAGGACCCAGGGTGTCCCTCCCTTTCTCTGAGCCCAACTCCCACCCCTCCCTGTGCTCTCTTGCAGCTGGTATGTGAGGATGTCAATGTGGATCGATTCTACCCCGTGCTTTACCCTAAGGTACCTGACCTCGCTTGTTTACCAAGGGTGGGTGGCAGCTGTTGGAACTCTTGGTGGCTGGGCATGTCCCCCTTGTCCTCTCGTTTGCCCCTGACGGCCCTACACCGCCCATAGTGTATACCAGTGTCAGTGCTCTGTCGGGGAGCATCCTAGGATGGTCTGGGCTCTGGATTTCCTTTCCATGGTCCTTGCCTTCCAGGGTGTCCAGGGCCACAGAACACCCACAGCCCCATAAGTGCCTCCTTAGAGCACATGCAGTACGGCCCCACAGGGGCTCTGCTGGCCTCTGTGATGATCGATCACGAACTATTAAGTCCTGGAAGTCCTGCCTTTAAAAGATGCCAGGAGTTCCTGGCTGGATTTTTGATCAGGCCGAGGTCCTGTAAGGTGAAGGAAGGGACGCTGTAAAGCAAGCCCCATGTCTTGGTTTCGGTGGGAGAAACAGGGTTCAAGTGAACAGGGACACCCACTCCAAGCCCCAGGGCCGGCTGCTCAGACTTTTGGTGTCTAGGAGCATGAGGAGGTTCGGCCAAGTGTCAGGGAGTGAGCTGGGCATTGCAGAGTGGTTTGGGGTGTCCTTGGCCATGACAGGCAGAACTCTGGGTAGAACTTGGAAACCCAACAGGATCAGGGCCAAGGCCTAACCCTGGGCAGGCCTGCAGGCTGCTGACTTCAGGCAAACTGCTGAAGCCTTTGAAAGCAAGGGGCTGGGGAAGGGTGGAGTCTCTCCTTACAAGGATGGTAGTGTGTGGTGCCTGGCACGGGGCGGCAGGCACGGAGCTGTTCTCCATATACACGACCCTCCCTCGCTCTCCACAGGCCTCCAGGCTCATTGTCACCTTTGATGAACATGTTATCAGCAATAACTTCAAGTTTGGAGTCATTTATCAGAAGCTCGGCCAGGTGTGTCTGCCCTTCTTCTCCCCCAGCCTGGTCCTGCGGCCCACCCTACCCCACCTCGCCCTCAGCCGTCGCCTGCCAGGGCACTCCGTTTCCCAGGAGCTTGGGGGACTGCTCATGGCCACTCTGGGAGGAAGTAGGGCTGAGGGAGGGCCACTCAGGAGCTGCCACCGTGTGACCTTGCCCCCCGTGTGGTCTCCAGACCTCTGAGGAAGAACTCTTCAGTACCAACGAGGAAAGCCCTGCCTTCGTGGAATTCCTGGAGTTTCTGGGCCAGAAAGTGAAATTGCAGGATTTCAAGGGGTAAGGCCCAGCTGAAGAGCTGTTTTGACGGTGTTCCTGAGCAGGGAGGGAGCCCCATCCTGGCCCCACGAGAGCCTGACTGGAGCTGGAGACTGAGCCATGGCCTTGGGGGCCTGGGGACAGGTTCCGAGGAGGCCTGGATGTGACTCACGGGCAGACGGGGACCGAGTCCATATACTGCAACTTCCGCAACAAGGAGATCATGTTTCACGTGTCCACCAAGCTGCCATACACAGAAGGGGATGCCCAACAGGTAGCCTGGCACCCATCACCTGTCCCCTGCAGTCACCTGTGACCCCATCCACTTGTCTGCTGAGCATCCCTCACACCAGACCCATTCCGGCCCTGTGCTGCAGATCCGGAATTGATCCGTTCCCCCCAGGGCAGGCTGTAGGTGGGACGGGAGGAGGGGAAAGCCTTGGCTTCTACCTCTATGAGGTGCTGATGGCTGATGGCATCTCTGGGGATGTGACTGCAGTACATCATACACAGCAGGGACCCTGCCTGGGTGAGCGTGTTCTTTTTGGTGAGGAGCAAGAGACTTGGGGGGGTCATGTGAGGGTCCCGAGACTGAGCAGAGCCAGGAGTTAGGAAGTGCTTTTAAGGTGAAGTGACAGGCTGTCGAGTTGCTAAGTGCAGAGTCCCACGCGGGGAAGAATAGGGAGTTCAGGCATGTTCTTAGACCTGCACTCAGAATCCGGTTCCCCTTGTGGGGAGCTTTCCCATCAGGCCATCTGCTTTACTCCCCCAGCCCAGCGTGCACAAAGGTGCTAACGGGTGAAGGAGGTGTGTCACTCTTACTGGGGTTTTTCCTTTGATTTTCCCTTTCAGCAATACTGACTTCATTGTTCAGTGATGGAGTCTGTTTGGGGGTACCGAGATAGGGTTGGGATAAGGAAGGGCTGAGAGGTGGGACCCGGGTTGACGTCCCCAAGAGCATCAGGAGACCTTGGAACCCCTCAGCTTCCATTTTCCCGTCTGTCAGAAGTTGCCATCTTAAGACAAGTTTTGCCACATCCCTGGATGTGCTCTCTGCTTGCTCCACCTCCCCACCCCAGCCCTACACCCTCTGGGAACCCCTGCCCCACACCCCATAGCCAGGCTATGAAGGTCTGTGGCCCTGTGTTCAGTTGCAGCGGAAGCGGCATATCGGGAACGACATTGTCGCTGTGGTCTTCCAGGACGAAAACACGCCCTTCGTGCCAGACATGATTGCGTCCAACTTTCTGCATGCCTATGTGGTGGTGCAGGCAGAGGGGGGTGGCCCCGATGGCTCCCTCTACAAGGTGGGTAAATTGGGGCTTCGTGGGGCTCTGGCTGTGAAGAGCAAGGACTCCTTAGAGGGGGCCACTTTCCTCCTGCTCGTGTCTAGCCTTACCCCACTTCCTCAGCCTTTGCATCCATTCTTTTGAGGTTCCTCCACCAGCCCCACCCTGCAGACTCAGGGCAGTGGCTGAAGGAGCTGAAATTCTGGTGTAAAAGTTCTCCAAACTGAGCGACCTCAGAGCCTCCCGAACCCCACGGGATAGGATCTGATTTAGGGGGTCTCTCACCCCACATACTCGGCTTCCTTTCCTTTCAGGTCTCAGTCACTGCTAGAGATGATGTGCCCTTTTTCGGGCCTCCCCTCCCGGATCCTGCTGTGTTCAGGAAGGTACGAGGCAGCCCTACCCCCCCCCCCCCCCCGTACCTCCCATCAGGAGGGCAAGACTGGCATGGGAGGGGCCTGAGGGGGCCATAGTCTCGCCCCAGGAGGACTTGAAGCCTCCCTGTGTACTGGGGATCTAGTTCCCCTTCAGCAGTACTGCCTCTCTTTGTCTTGATAAATGCTGCGATCTTGCAGTCACAGCATAGACTACAGGCTGTTTTACATTTGTCCTAGCTGACTGTGCCCTTTCATGTCTTCTCTTTGACAGCCTTTCCTCTATGTTTGTGGGGGGAGGGGCACACATGTCTGCCAACCTCTCAGTAGACACCTAGCAAACCTGGCTTTGACCCTCTCCCTCTACACATACTGCTGGGCCCTCCCCAGTAAGCAGGTTGCCATCAGGGGTACAGGATCCCTCATGGGTGCGCCTGGCTAGAGAGCTGACTTTGAGAGCTCCGGCCCCTTCCTCTAATGGTCACCTGATGCTCTTCTCACTTCCTCCATGCTGGGGGGATCCCAGGGGCCTGAGTTCCAGGAATTTCTGCTGACGAAGTTGATCAACGCTGAGTACGCGTGCTACAAAGCAGAGAAGTTTGCCAAACTGGAGGTGAGCGTGGGAGGGACGGACGGACAGAGCCTTCCCCCCCACCCCCCAGGGAAAAGGCATGCTCGAACCTTGGCCTTGGGGGTGCTGATTGGGGAGGGCGAGTGAGAGGCAGCAGAGGGGAGTGTCCACACGGGGTGGGAGGTGAAGATGCTATGCAAGAGGAGGGAGCTGGAGAATTGGGGAACCAGCGGGGTACCAGAAGAGCTACCTGTAAAGGAAGGTGAAGCCAGCCAGGATTGGGATTGCCAGGCGGGGGTTGATCTCTGGGGTCTCTCATGGCTGACCCACAGGAGCGGACGCGTGCTGCCCTGCTGGAGACACTCTACGAGGAACTCCACATCCACAGCCAGTCCATGATGGGCCTTGGCGGCGACGATGACAAGATGGAGAACGGCAGCGGTGGGGGTGGCTTCTTCGAGTCTTTCAAGGTGAAGGCCTGGGGCTCCACCCTGGAAGGCCGGGCTGATGGAGCTCAGTGGTGGATGGGCCTAGGTCTTAGTCCTAGAGGTGGGGTCTCAGGCATCGCTTGTGGCTCTGTGAGGGAAGATGTGACTGGAGGTGGAGTGGGGCTGAGGGCTTGGGTCTCTGCTCAGAAGTGTGGCTAGAGTTGAGGACAGAGCTTGGTGGACCAAAGCTTTCGGGTGTATTGAGCTTTGGAGATGTGCTCTGTGCCTTGGGATTCTGAGCCAGGAAGAAGAGTATAAGGTGGGGCTCTGGCTTGGGATGGGGTTAAAGCCTGGAGGAGCTCCGGGTCTGTCTGGGTGTAACCCCAAAAGTTGGAGTCCTCTAGACCAGCAAGGAGCCAGTGAGACCATGGGCAGTGGCTGTCAGGTTTGAGGGGAGGAGGTCTGTCTTGTTTGGGCGACGCTGCGGAGGGACCTCACTGTGTGACCTCTGTGGCACTTTGTGGTTTAGCTAAGAGCTCAGGTTCCCTGGGTTTACATCTTGGCTCTGCCTCTTATCAGCACGGGCACTCTCCAAACCTCAGTTATCTGTTGAGTAGCGAAGTGAGGGCTCATAACAGCTTACCACGCACAAATGCGTTTGAATTATTTGCAAAGCAGTCAGGTGAGCATCCTGTGGGTGTAAACTCCTGCCCATCTACCTGAGCAGGGACAATTTAGAGGTAGGCGGGTGTGTGTGTGTGTGTGTGTGTGTGTGTGTGTGTGCTTGTGCCTCCCTTTGGATGGGGCTTATACTCACCCAGCTACATGGCGGTGTGCAGTGATTTCTCAGTTCTTCCTGGTCCACATGGGGGCGGGAGGGGGGGGAGATGGCCTCACTCTTACCCGGGCTTGGCTATAGTAGGAACTGTGGGCTTGTCTAGGAAGATTAATCTAGTAGCCCACAACTACTAGTGGGACACCAACCAGAGTCAGGGACCTGCAGACTGAAAACAGGTCTAGTGTTTGCTTTGAGTAGGGCCCAGGGGGTTTCTCATCTGGCTGGTGCCAAGTAGGGACCCTGGATTAAGTCAAAGTGTGCTCCTAAGGCAACAGAGTCTATGGGGAAAGGCATAGGATCTGGCCCTGTGGGAAGGGAAGGGACCCTGAGAGGGTCCTGGAGGGCCCTTGGTGAGCATGACCAACCACGCCCTTGCTCATTGCTCTCTGCCCTCCTCACGACACCCACACGAGATGCTCAGCTTGCTGGCGACACATCCAAAGCCCGCCGCTCTTAAGTTTGCCGTTCGCCTGCCTCTTGTGTGACACACGGGGAAGTTGATGCTTCAGCGGGGGGGGGGGCTTCCTAGGGTCACCCAGAATGGCACTGGAGGCAAGGGGGCACATGCATGTACCCCAGAGGTTTCCCAAGGATAAGGAGGCCAGGAAGCCCATGCCTCCTCACGCCCGCCTCTCCTCCCACAGAGGGTCATCCGGAGCCGGAGCCAGTCCATGGATGCCATGGGACTGAGCAACAAGAAACCCAGCACCGTGTCTACTAGCCACAGCGGGAGCTTCACCCCCAACAACCCTGACCTGGCCAAGGCAGCCGGCATAGTGAGTGTCCCCAGACTTCCCCGGACCCACCCTCCTCCCCAGGGCCCTTGGTGCTCCCTTCCTCCTGAGGCCTGGCCTGACCTCGTCCCACTGCCCCGCTGCTCACCCTGGGCACTGGACTTGGTGTAAGATGCCATTCTCTATGGCCAAGCGCCCCAGCCAGGGCACTGGGATACACTGTCCCTCAAGCCCCTGGCCTTCTCCTTCTGGCCCTTTGTTTATTTGGGTGTGACTTTCTACAGCCTCTGTGTCCCCATCCTTACTGAATAGCTGTTGTCTGTTGTGTGCTGAAAACTGGAATGCTTTGTGGGGCCTCTGCTGCCAAGTCTAAGTCTCTGGAAGCACCTCTGTATGTGAGGCTGTGGACATCCACTGTGTGTCAGGACCTGGGCTGCTGTGTGAACATGTACTTTGTGAGCACCTACTGTGAGCCCAGACCTGAGTTCTTGTGAGCACCTACTATGCGCCTCGCTCTGATCTGCTGTGTGAGCACCTACTGTGTGTTGGAAAATGGGCTGCTGTGTGGGCATCTGTAAGCACCTTCTGTGTGCCCTAACCCTAGGCTGCTGTGTGAGTACCTACTGTGTGTCAGGAACTGGGCTGCTGTGTGAGCAAATGCTGTGTGCTAAGCTCTGATAGTCAGGGGACACAAATGCTGTCTCTCAGGACGTATGTTGCTGTGTGGACATTCATTTCTTGTGTGGTACTCTGTCTGGAACAGCCCGGGCCTCAATGCCTGTGATTGCCTCCTGTGTGTCTGGAACTGGGCTTCTGTGTGGGTTTGCCTAAATGAACCCTGCCACTGTGATTACTAACTGTCTGCCAGGCTCTATGGGAGTCTGCCCCCGACACTCAGGGAATTCAAGAAGCCTACATCAAGACTTAGCTGCTTTGCGCCATCTAGTGGCCATCTCAGACACTGCATGGAGTGCTCTGCCCCTCCGCCACCCCGTTTGCCTTCTCAGACATCCCTCCACTAACCCACCCATGCCTCCATCTACCCATTCATGACCACCCACCTGTCCATGTGTCCAACCATAATCCTCCCACTTACACATCCCTCTATCCATCCATCAGTCCATCCGTATGTCCACCTACCCAGCCACCCATTCTTTGCTTACTGTCTGCTGCATGCTGAGCCCTGTGCTCTGTGCTGTGAGTCTGTGCGTGTGGCGGCAGTCTCCGTTCTCCCCACCATCTCTCGTGTGGTCTGGTCTGGCCAGGGGAGCAAGGTGAGGCCTTTGCTGTCTAGTGGTCACCAAGCCCATTGTCATCCAGGATCTGGCCCAACTTCTCCCCAACCCAGGTTCTCAGCCCCTCCCTTCCTGCCTGTGGAGTGGCCCGGCCTCCTGTGGGTGGCTGTGGAGGGGCCCCGGGTTAGGGTCAGACCAGCAGCACCCACCGCGGCAGTAACCAGACTCATTTCTGTTTTTGTTTTCGCACGATTCTCCCTCTCTTCACGTGGTTTCCTTTTCCTGTTCTTCCCGTTTCTCCTTTTCTCTCCATCTGCCATTCCTCCCTTACCCTGTCTGCTTGCGCCCCCTCTGATTCCTCCTGCCCTCGGTTACCTTTCTTGAACCCCCTTTCGTTCACCTGCCTCCCTTACCCCACCGTTCCTCCCTACCCCTCCGTTCCTCTCTTCCCCGTGTCTTGTGCTCTTGCGGTACCCACCTACCTCCCCCGCTCCCTCCTTTTCCTCTTTTCTTTCAGTCTCTCTCTCTCTCTCTCTCTCTCTCTCTCTCTCTCTCTCTCTCTCTCTCTCTCTCTCTGTACCTCTCTGCCCCGCCAGTCATTGCTTATTCCCGGGAAAAGCGCGAGTAGATTCGGACGCCGGGGCAGCGCCTTAGGCATAGGAGCTGTGGAAGAGGTTGTCATCCATCCAGGGGCCGCGGCTCCGGAGCTGCCTGCACGCGCTGTTCTCCGCTCGCTCGCTCTCAGGACGGAGGCCATATTGGGGACGTTGCCCCCTTCCCGGGACGGGCCTAAGGGCGTGCAGGGCAGAGTTCCACGGCTCTGGTGATCCTGGGACCTGGGCCAGAGTCCCCAGGCCCTCACTAGGAGATTCTGGCCCTGGCCTGGCCCTTGGAACCCTGACTGGGTCCTTGCTGGGATCTGGTACTCAAAGACTCTCTGCCCAGCTGCACGTCTCCCAATATTGCTGGTTCTGCATGAAGCATCATCTCTCCCTTTCCTCGTGACCGCTCCTTACCATGAATTGCCTGTCCCTCCCTTCATGCATCCTCAGGGCCCACTTCCCACCTCCCCACGCTTCTGATGCTGGGCATCCCGCGATAGTGTGTGGAAAGGGGAATGTCCCCACTGGGGGCACAGAGCCTCCCCAGGTAGAGAGAAGTCTGAAGGTGGAGGCGCCCTGGCAGGGGTTGGGTTTGCCCCACTGCTTTCTCACTACTACTTTTAGGCTGCAGCTCCCATGAGGCCCAGGGGCAAGAGGCGGGGCCATCTGAGCACTTATCCTTCCTTCCGACCCCAGTGGCTGCCCTCTGCCTCTCTTGGACTAACGTCCAGCACAGCCCTACTGCGTGTTCTCCGGAGCAGCCCTGGCCCTCTGTGGGCCGGCCCGTCTATCGGGGAGCCCTCCAGAAAGCACATTTTCTCTCCTTTCTTGCTCATAACCCGTTGGCTTCTGGGTGCGGTGGCAGGGCCCCAGTGGGAGGTGTGGCCACTGGCGTTCCAAGGCCGATAGGCACTGAGACAGTCTCTCCCCACAGTCTCTGATTGTCCCTGGAAAGAGCCCCACGAGGAAGAAGTCTGGTCCTTTTGGCTCACGCCGCAGCAGCGCCATTGGCATCGAGAACATCCAAGAGGTGCAGGAGAAGAGGTGGGTGAGTGGGAGCCAGACCCACCAGGGAGCCCGGCGCGCCTCCCACCCTAACCGGCAGGGGGTGCGAGTGTCCTGCCCACCCTTACCCGCAGGGGCACCAACATGCCTCCCACTCTGACCTGCAGGGGGCACCAGCGTGCCACCCACTCTGACCTGCAGGGGGCACCAGCGTGCCACCCACTCTGACCTGTGCTTGCCCTGTGCCTCATACCCATCCAGTGACAGCTGACACTTAGGAGGAACCACTTCCATTTGACACTGAGCCATTCCACTGGGGCTAGCACCTTACAGATCAAGTTCACATTCCCGGCTGGGGCAAGTAGGGAAGGGAACGGGCCGCATCTGTGAGTGTCTGTGGGCCCAGAAAGCAGACAAGAGGTCCTTACCGTCTTGCAGTTTTGCAGCCCTGGGCATGCCACTGTACTTCTCTGAGACTCATCACCAATGTGAAAAGTGAGATAGGAAAACAGCCAGCAGCCTGGGGCTGTTGTGCAGGTTCCTCTTCATGAGCACAAGGCAGGGGCCAGTAGTTTCTCATACCTCCTAAACTCCGAATATAAATCCTGGGTTCAAGGCCTGCTGTAACCAAGTCCTCGCTGGGCTCATGGGGACTGTGCCTCTAAAGCTACACTGTGCCCATGCCCACCCCTCACAACCTCACACCCTCCCGCTACCCCCATGTGCCCCACAGGGAGAGCCCTCCAGCTGGCCAGAAGACCCCAGACAGCGGGCATGTCTCACAGGAGCCCAAGTCAGAGAACTCATCCACTCAGAGCTCCCCAGAGATGCCCACGACCAAGAACAGGTAGGGCTTTGGGTGTACTGGGCTTGGGAGAGGGGGGGGGGTCTCATTCTTTTTGTTCCCTGATGTTCCACTGAGCACCTTGTGCACGCCATGCTCGCTCTGTGCTCCGGAACACAGATGCAAGCTGTGTGCACACCCAGCCGAGGAGCTGCTGGCCCGGAGAGAGCAGAGAGAGCGAGCCGGGGTGCAAGGAGGGACTGGGCATCCTTAGTGAGACTTCAGGGAGGGCAGAAGGCTGAGAGGAAGCAGCCCCAGCAGGCCTGGTAGAAAGAGAAGGCTTCAGGGAGGAGTCAACGAGTGCAAGCCCCGCCCAGGCACGTCTGATGGATGGAAAGACTACAGGCAGCTGGAGTAGTGTGAGGGGCTGTGCCCACTGGGCATGGTGGGAACGAAGGCGGAGAGGTGGGCAGAGAGACCTGCTCATAGCTTCGGAGGCTATGTGAGAGCTTTGCGTTTTATCTCAAACGGGATAAAGGTCTAGGAAAAGAGCCATGTTTTTAAACATTTTGTTAAGAGAGGCTGGCAGAGGCAGGGAGGCCTAAGGAGGCCGCTGGTTTCTGCCCCGGGATGGGGGTCGGGGGCCATCATGAGCTGAAGAGTCAGACTGCTGAACAGACAGAAAGGTGTGACAGGGACAAATCTGGGCTGTGGAGTTGTTGGATAGACGACCCCAAGTGTGACGGCTCCAACCCCTGCCGTATGTTGAGCCGGGCGACCCGAGGCCCACCTTCCTCCTTGTTCCCAGGCCTATGAGACAGTCCCACAATAGCACTGCCTCATGGACCAAGGAGTGCTTACTAGAGTAAGCCATTGCGTTCCACAGTAACTGAGTACCAAGCCAACGCTTCCGGCGTTCCCTGGGGGCAGATGAGGAACCCCCGAGAGGGTGTTTGAGTATGGAGGGGACCTATCCAGGAATGGGAAGGGCGTCACTGGGGGTCCCTGGGAGCTGAGAGGCTGGATGAGCCTTATTGGTAGTCACAGGGTGCTTGCTTGGCTCCAGGCTGAGCTTCCTTGGGGAAGGCGGGGGCCAAGGGGTTGTGGCGTGGTGCCCACGGCTGACGGCTCATGGCACTGTGTGGCAGAGTGGAGTCGGCTGCCCAGAGAACGGAAGTGCCGCAGGGCTTCTCCAGATCCTCCTCCAGCGCCAGCAGCTTCACCAGCGTGGTGGAGGAGACGGAGGGCGTAGACGGGGATGACACAGGCCTGGTGAGATACCCGAGCGGTTAGGGCCCCATGGAGGTGGGACAGGGCTCTCTCAGGCCTCTGGAGGTGCTTTGACAAGTTGGTGGCAAGGGTGTCCCAACCTGCAGGAGATGCAGACAGATGGAAGCCTTCCGTGGCTCCCCCATGCTGTCCACAGGGCCCAGGTGCTCCTTGTACCTGTCTCTTCCCCCTCAGCCAGTGTGAGGTCCTCTGCAGTCCCTAACTGTGGTGGACTGGCCCCACCCCCAGGCCTTTGCACCTGCTGGTCTCCTGTCCCCTTGGCCAGGCCAGACTCATCCCCTCCCTCTGGCCTGGGCCTCATCTTCAGCACCTTAGCCATTTTCCATCAAACACACCTCCAGTGGGTACCTGCAACTGGCCTGGCCTGTCCCCTGGCAGACACAGGCCCTGCCTGCTGGACTCCTAGAGTGGAGGCACAGGGGTCTTCACAGTCTGTTGGCCTCTGAGACCCAGACCAGGAGAACATCTGCAGATGTGTGTGTTGCCTGAACAAAGGAGGGGGGGTGGGGCGGGGCTGTGGGTGGGGCTGACCTCCCCCCCCTCCCCAGGAGAGCGTGTCGTCCTCAGGAACGCCCCATAAGCGGGACTCCTTCCTCTACAGCACATGGCTGGACGACAGCGTGAGCACCACGAGCGGGGGCAGCTCCCCAGGTACCAGGCTAGCTGTGCTGGGGGAGGGGCGGGGCCAAGCTCCCCAATACCAGGCTAGCTGTGCTGGGGAGGGGGGCGGGGCCGAGCATGAGGGCGGAATGTGACAGCCTCTTACGTGGAGCGGTGGTCCAGAGGACGGTAGAGGGTAGCTGGGGGGTGGTGAATTGAGGGTGAAGATCCCTAAGGGAGGGACCAGGTAGGGTGGGGGAACCCCAGTGCCAGTCACCCATCCATGCCTGCATCTCCTTGGTGCCTCCCTTGGCCAGTGAGGTGGCTCCCTCCTGCCCCCCTTCCCAGGCCTCACACGGTCACCCCACCCAGACGTCGGCAAGTCGGGGGACCCTGCGTGTCCCGAGATCAAGATCCAACTGGAAACATCTGAGCAGCACACACCCCAGATGGTACGAGGAGACTTCTCCTGGGAGAGGGTAGAGCCGGTTGGGGACAGGGACCCAGGGACCCGACGGCTGGGTGCCCCACTAGGCCAGAAGGACTGGGCTCCTCCAGTGACTTCTGGTTTCCTGTGTCTCCTGCCCCCACCTCTGGCTGCATCTGTCCCCACAGGGCTGCTAGTTGTCACCTCATCAGCAGGCGGGACTGAGCAGGTCAGCGGGTGCTCATCTGGATCCTCTGGGGTGGAGGAGGGGATGAGAGCCCCGGGCTGGGCAGGACTCTCCAGCCTCGGCGGCTGCGGGCCTGGGCTAGTCTTGGCCTTGGGCTCCCTAGTTGTGCAGTGGGCACACAGTGCTGCCTCAACTCTGCCTATGAGTTGTTGGGGAGCTTGATGGAGCCAAAAGGAACTGGGCGGGCGCGGAACATGGGTTGAGCTAGGGATGCCCGTGTGATGGGAGAAGCTGTTGCCATCTTCCTCTGAGTCTCATCTCCCGTGCCCTGCAGACGAGGCCTCAGAAGCACAAGAAGATGCCGCACCACATCCTGGCAGCTGGCCCTCTGCCCCACAGCCACCCCAGCCCCTGGCGCCCCTCCCTCCAAGTCCTGGGCACGCCCATCTGGGCTGTCTCCGCAGGGCGGAGCCATCCAGAGCTCTCAGAATGGATGCTGCCGGCATCACCCCACCCCACGCCCCCAGGCTGGAGCTCTGGGTGTGGGCAGGGACTGTGGCCCTGGATTGCCCTCACTTGGGCCTCTGTCACACCGGGTTCCCCTGTGGAGCCACGGGGAACCGGGTAGGAAAAGGAGAAGGAGCACGGTGCGCACCCCGCGGAAGCGGCGGGTGCGGGGTGTGCGAATGAGCAGGCGCTGGGCAGCGTCCTGGGCAGCTTCTGTGGGACCTGGGCCAGGCACCCTCATTCTCTGGGCATCTCTGCTGCAAGTGGACAAGAGTATTTCAGAGATCACCGAAGCCCGAGTCCATGCACCTGCCCCAGAAGGGGGCCATTGTCCTAGGGATCGCCTACCACGCCGACTGCTTCCTGAGGCCCCCGGTGGGCTAAGGGGCCGGGTCTGCTTCACCAATCGCCCAACCTGAGTCCCCAGCTTTACCACAGAGCTGCCAACGTCCTTTCACTGTCTCCACACGATGGCCCAGTATCCTCGGTTGTGGATAGGGTCATCCCTGGCTCCTCACCCAGCACCCAGCTTAACCCTGCCACCCCACACTCCTGGGAGCACTGGGCTGAGGGGGTCTCAGCTGGTCTGGAGTCCAGACCTCGCCATCCCCTGCCCACCATTGCCGTGGAGGGGGCTGCCAGGCATAGCTGCTGTGAGCCATGTCCTTGTGTGTATCTGTTCACTCTTAGGAGCCACGCCCAAGGCGAGACTTCCAGCCCCAACACCCACTTTGGAAGCCCTGTGGCCACATGTATGTCAGTAAGGGTTGTACAAAATAAATTCTATTTATCGCTATTGTACCTGGAGTTGAGAACAGCTTTATGTAAACCCTGCCTAGACACAGGAGGAGCCAAGGTGGAGAGAATAAATCTGTCCCCTTTTGCTGCCGAGGCCGGGGGTGCCTCCAAGGCCAGCCGGTCACAGGGTCTGTGAACACCAGCTGAGGCCTCCTTTTCATGGCCCCACTCTTCCACCCCATACCTGCCACGTGTCCTCCCCTATGGAGGAAGTGCGGTTTTGAAGTCTGCCCTGGCACCATCTCTCCTTAGCTTGGTGGTGAGGAAGTCCATCTCTCTCCTCTCAGAGGAGCAGGAAGAGCTTGTGACCTCCTCAGGGACTGTAAACATGTAGTGAGCTGGTTCCCATCAGTACCAGACATACAGTCTGGACAGCACCTAACAGTTTCCTTTTCCATCTCGTGTTCCGCAAACCCAAGTGTCCCTTGTATGGCCACCAGGGGGCACCAAAGGACCGCCATCTGGGCAGAGAAGCGGTCAGAGTCCCTGCCGCGGGAGCTGATATCGTAGTACCACAGGCTTAAGGGTAAAAGGGTGGGCAGAAAGGGTGGAAGAGGGTAGAGGCTTTGGGGGAGAGGGGCCTGTGTGCGTAGAGAGTGAAGAACACCTCAAACTGGGAGGGCTCCGAAGTGAGGACAGCCATAGGGGAGACACAGAGAAAGGCTGGGGTGGGGCTAGAGACCGCATGGTTTTGAACGCCAAGACTTCACAGAGGATAGTAGAGGGACACACTTAGAGCCGTGCTGCCTGTTGATGGAGAGCTGGTGGGTCCACTGGCTAGTGGAGTCCTGGAGGATGGGTTCCCTTAGGGAAAGAGCCACAGGAGATTCATTCAGTGGCCTTGGGGGTAGATACCCAGTTGCGCTCTGAGGGAGACGCCATCTTAGCATCCCTAGACTCCCGATACCCCTAGCTCACTCTCACCTTCCCAGGAAGATGCTGAGGGTAATCTGAGGCTCTCTGAGATGTGCCACGCCGATCTTGACATGACAGGGCCATTCTATTGACCCACAGATGCCTCAGGCCACCCAGAGGCCATGACTCATACCCCAACTCCAGCCCTGACCAGCAGGGTTTGGCTCCAAGCTTCCTTGGCTCCGTTGTTCCCCCTCCTAGGTCACCCCATCTTCCACTAGCTCAGCTCTACAGTGTGTTCTGGTCCAGCCTAAGGTCTGCAGTCATGGCATCCAGGATAGATGGGCACTGGCTCTGAGTTCACCCTCCTAGTGAGCTCGGCCCCCTGTCCCTCCCCTGTGGTCCCTGGTATGAGGCTCAGGGAATGAGACCTCATTGTGATCTTGGTGCTGGAGCTGTGGAGGCTCAGGTAATACTAGGGGGATGTTGGGGGCAGGAGCAGAGCTGGTATAGCCTCTGAACAAAGACAACCATGAACAACCTTACTGCCAAGCCTTCAGATGGTGCCGTCAGACCTGTGTCCACAGAGGACATTGTCCCACGGGCTGGCTTCACACAAGTATAGCTGGAATTGAGTGGTGGTGACACATATGTTTAATCCCAGGACTCAGAAGGCAGAAGCAGGCAGCTCTCTGTGGGTTCGAGACCAGTCTGGTCTATGGAGAGGGCTCCAGGAAAGACGGGGCTACACAGAGAAACCCTGTCACAGAAACAAAAACAAAACCAAGAAAAAAACAAAAAGCCGGGTGTGGTGGCACACGTCTTTAATCCCAGCACTCGGAGGCAGAGGCAGGCAGATTTCTGAGTTCAAGACCAGTCTGGTCTACAAAGTGAGCTCCAGGACAGAGCTATACAGAGAAACCCTGTCTAGGAAACAACGAAAACCAAAAAACAAACAAACAAAAAAGACAAAAAAAATGGAAGGAGGGGGAGAAAGAAGAGGAGGAAGAAAAAAGGAGGAGGAGGAGGAGGAAGAGGAGGAGAAAAAGAAGAAAGAAAAAAGAAAGAAAGAAAGAAAGAAAGAAAGAAAGAAAAGGTAAGGAGGGAGGGAGGGAGGAGGAGGGAAGGAAGGAAGGAAGGAAGGAAGGAAGGAAGGAAGGAAGGAAGGAAGGAAGGAAGGAAGGAAGGAAGGAAGGAAGGAAGGAAGGAAGGAAGGAAGGAAGGAAGGAAGGAAGGAAGGAAGGAAGGAAGATGGTTGTGTTGTGAACCTTTGGAAATGCTTCCCTAAGCCTCACCACCACAGGTTTTTTTGGCTGATCATCCCTTCGTGGGGATTTGCTCATTTGTGTACCCAACCTCTGGCTCTGTTCCAGAGCTGAGCTGGAGCAGAGGGGCCTTGGGGAAAACACAGGTGAGTCACTAGGAGAACAATCCCACCAGCACCTCCAGCCCCGCCAGCCCCTGCCTGGTCGCGCCAGCCTTGCTGCAGGAAGAATCCTCCAGGCGGCGGCCCAGGCCGTTATTCTCAAGCTCCAAGGTGGGGCTCAGGGAGGCCGAGGACGCATGGGATCAAAGTGGATGCTGTGTTTCTCTTGTCCCCGTGCCAGTTCTGTGCCTACCCTGGGTTCTGAGGTGGGGAGGGCAAGCGGGGACACCAACCCCAGGCTGGAATTAGGGCTAGGGCGGGGGTCACCAGCTCCGGGAAGCAACTGGCTCTGTTAGAAATAACCTGGACTTCTGGAAACAGCAGCGCTTTCCCAGGAGACAGTGGGGGCCACTCACACCCCTGGCATCCCCAGCTCCCTGTGGGCAAGACTCTCTAAGTGTCACCTTAACAGGACAAACTATGGTCCCAAACACTGCCGTACCTCTAAGGAGCCGTGCATGAAGACTGGGGCAGAATCCATGTCTATAGCACCCTGCCCACCCCCACAGCAAAGGTGCCCCTGGACATCTATGGCCAGCTCCAGGACAACTTTGCCAAAGTGGTGGCCTCAGGCCCAGGCTGGTGCCAGGGGACCAGAACTTGGATGTACCATGCTTCTCAGGCTACAGGGGATGCTCAGCCAGGCGCCCTGGGATATTGAGGTCTATCCTTCCTCCTTCCCTCCCTCCCTGAGTCTGTCCTACTGAGGGGACAGCCCAGGATGGAGCCTCCTGAAATAACCAGATCTGGTGAGTGAGGCTAATTTTAAAAGCCACTCTGGCGGCCCCATGGGTCCTTCTGGGAAGCCCTGAATGTTCCTAATGTGTGTCTCTGGGAGGGGTTCCTATTCCACATTCTATGTCTGTGAACCCAGGCCTGAGCCTGGAGTTCAGGGGCCCAGACTCCCCTCTGCCACAGACAGAGCTCAGCATCTTCAGCTTGTGGTCTTGGTCCCTGGACCATCCCCATCCCTGTCTTCTGCTTCTTGGTCTCATGAGCTTCCATTACCGTGTCTTCCCACATTCCTGGTCTGTTCTCCGCAGCCGCGACTCCATCCCTGCCTCCCAGCCCGTCCCCCCGGGAGGCAGGATGTAGGATGTAGCATACCTGAGCATACCTGACAGTCAGGAGCCTGCTCTGTGCAGGCTGGTAGAGGTGGCTGTCCACCTGGAATGGAGGCCGAGAGTCCTAGGGCTGACAAGAGCTAGGCCCGGCATGCGGAGGCCAAGTCTAGGCACGACCTGGACCATCTGGTCAGGCCAGGTGCCAGTGAGCTTCAGGGTGAGGGTTGGCAGACAGCAAACAGAAACATGCAGTGCCCAGTTAAATTTGAATGTCAGGTAAACACAGATTCATTTTTAGCCTAAGTATACCTCATACAATATTTGGGACATACTTATAGCAAAAAAAAAAAAAAAAAAAAAAAAAGATTCCTGTTTACCTGACATTCACAGTGAACTAGGCACCCTGTGTTTTATCTGGCAATTCAGCCTGGGGGCCTAGGAGTGAGGGGAGGCCTCGCAGGGACAGCCAGTTCTACAAACTGGTTTGAGGGTAGAGGCACAGTTCCTGACCAGAGGGAGGGCTCACTTTCCAAATGGGGGACTTAGTGCGGGGTCACGTGACATCCTAACACAATCACCTGATGGCAGAAGAGAGGACTGGTGTGTTCTCCTGAGCCTCAGGAGTGGGCACACAGTGGGTCCTCCATAAATGCTAAGTGAATCGGACTCCTCACAGCCCATCCCTGCAGGATACGGGCCACGCAGCCAGTAGAGGGTTCTAGAACTCTGCTCCTGCGTTCCTCAGAGCCAATGCAGGGTACACGGGCTCCAGCCCCGGGCTGTCCAAAGGCAGCCACAACATGGAACCGGAGGGTAGGCTTGAGGGCTCTCCCTTCCCAGCCCGCTCTGCCCCCGGCCAGTCTCCATGCTCAGCTCTGGTCAGTGGTGCAGGAGAGGGGCCTGAAGCAGGGGAACCCTGACTTGAGGTACTGTCCTATGCTCCCTAGGGAGCATCCGAGCCAGCCACGGGACACCTAAGATCTAGAGTGTGGGAGACCCCTTGTGTCTGGAGATGAGGTGTCAACCATGATCCCATAGTCCACTCGTGCCGGGGTTTCCCTGGAGAGGACAACTGGGGACCCTCTTAGACCTCTCAAGACAGAGTCCCTAAAACAGCTTATCCATCTACCTATCCATTCATCTATCTGTTCACCCACCCAGAAACCCAGCCACATACCTGTCTATCCATATCTACCCACGCAGCCCTCCACCCAGCCACCTGTCTATCCACCTGTCCACCGCTCTACCTACAAGTCCATCCCTCCACCCATCTGCTTACACACCTGTCCATCTGTCTACCCATCGGACCTGTCGGTCCATCTACCCACTCATCTTGCCCATTTATCTACCCACCCAGCCACCCACCTATCTACCCACCCAGACATCCAATCACCTTCCCCCCTGCCTGCCTATCTATCCATTTCCACGTCTCCCTACCTGTCCATCCACCACCCACTCATCCACTCACCCATCATCCACCCATCCATCCTTTCCACATCCAGCCACCCACCCTTCTCCTGCTCCTCAGTTCACCCTTCCAGGAGCTCACCCGCCCACCCACTCCATCCTCTCCCCACATTCTACCCTTGCTGGCTCGCTCACCATCTCCACTCACTGAGATGATTCATCCCTGGAATCCCTCCCCCTTTCCCCAGGCTTCCTGCTAAAGGGGCTCAGAGCAAGTTGTCCAATTCTGCTAAGGATACCTGTGCTGTGCCATGCCCAGATCTGCCCCTGGCTCCAAGCCTGACTGTGGACAAGACACTGGAGACTCAGAACCTCTAGCTTCCCTAGAACGGAGCTCGCATCAGCAGCTAGGGTCTGTGAGGATGGCGAGGCACGTGGGCATGGGAATGGGGACGTTCCCAAAGAGAATCACTGCCACAACTCATTTTGATGACCAGGTTTGGGTCCCTGGGAAGTGGGCGTGGGGAAGCCCTTGGTTCTGATGGCTCCCACTGACTCTGAGATGCCCCCTCCTTGGGGGTGGGGTGCAGTCCGCTCACCCTATCATCCAAATGCCACAGCAAATCCTTCAGAGAATGTAGTTGGAGAGCATATAGGGCGTCACCCTCTCCCCCTGCAGTGGGGGGCTGGAGCCTGGCCCCCTCCCACACCAAAGGCCTCTGTTTCCCTCAATGTGTAGGAAGGGGGTTGTGCTGGACACCCTTGTGGCCTGGCCTGGTCCCCTGTGTCATCCTGTTAGTAACATGTTAGCTCTGAGCCTATAATCACACCTGTCCAGGGAAGAACCAGGCCAGCGTTTCTTCAAATTGGGCTCTAATTGCAGCTTCCAGTGCAGTCAGATGTGACCATCCCCGAGCTGTGTGAATCAGCGAGGTTGTCCTGGCCTGCCCCACACGGCCCAGGACCCCCCCAGGGCCTGTTTTGGCTCTTATGGGGCCATGATGGGGCTGTGACTGAGGTCCCTAGAGGCTCCACACTCTGTGCCGTGCCACGAGTTGGGTATTTTCTGTCCCAGGGGACCTTGTGATCTCTTCATCGCTCTGTGACAGAGACTATGTTACCTTACGTGTGTGTGTGTGTGTGTGTGTGTGTGTG
>NC_034595.1:88703712-88716235 GCF_900095145.1 Mus pahari
TGTATGTGTGTGTGTGTGTGTGTGTGTGTGTGTGTGTGTGTGTGTGTGTGTGTGTGTGTGTGTGTGTGTAGGGAGAAACTGAGGGCCCAAACAGGCGAAGACAATTTCCCAAGACCCGTGAGCCTGGATGTGACTGAGTCTGGATAGGAAACCGGCTTTGTCTGATTCCAAAGCTTTTGTTCTTGGCTTGAAGCTTAGAAGAGCTCTACCCCAGCCATCAGAGCTTCTGTCCTAAGGGTCTCCCGAGGCATCTCAGGTCACTCTACTCCTACCACAGCCTTCTTCATTCACAGTTGCCTCTGCCATCTGCCCCTTCCCCCTGGTCACAAAGACCCATCTGCCCTCTTCTTGCGAGGCAGCCCTCCCGCCCCCCGCCCCCCTCCTCTTTCAGGGTTGAGTTCACCACTCTCCCCCCCCCCGCCCATCCCCCACAGAAGTGAGAGCCAGGCCTGGAGAGTGGGGTGCGGCAAGAAGCCAGAAGCAGCTCCCTCTTCGGTGGGCAGGAGAGGAGCCTGCGGTTCCATGTTTGTTCTGGAGACCCAGCCGCTTCCCCAAGGAGACAGCCAGTGGTTCCCAGGCCACAGCCCCTCAGGCGGAGCCAGACCACGGCTGGCCAGCCCTGACGGGCTCCGCCAGGGCCTGGCGCTGGGTGGTCTGGGCAGCAGCCAGGGAGGCCTCAGTCCTGGCCTCGGGGCAGGAGCCATGATGAGAGCCAAGCTGAAGGGGACCTGGAGGGGTCCTGAGGTCTGGGGGTGGGCAGAGGCAGGCATCAAGCAAGTGGCCAGGAGAGATTTCAGGCCCTAGGTCCTGAGTCCAGGAAGACACCAGGAAACGTCACAGTTGGGTGGTTTCCATCCAGGTTCTGAGTTGACCCAGGCAGATGCCCACCAGAAAACTGAAGGCAAAGTCAAGTCCAGTTTGTCGACAACCTGACTCCAGCCCCACCTTCTCTGGACCTAGGCTTTGCTATTCATACCACCATGTCCGCCAGCCATCTAGGCCGAGGACAGCTCAGAAGAGGCTCTTCTAGCTGAGCAGCCCAAGTGTAGGTGGGCAAGTGGTCCAGACTGCAGGACTCTATCTCTGAGTTCCTTCTCAGGGGCTTAACCCTGAGTCTGTTAACACGTACACCCATCCATGTCTCTCCTAACCCTCTCAGCGCAGAGGGCCCTGCAGTGGAAGGACCTCCCCTCCCACCCCACCCCCCGCCACTGACTCTCTGGACCCTTGGGCAGATCACTCTCTCTGCAGACCTGCCTGTGGGCGACTGTGACTCTCCCCGTGTCCCAGGCTCTCCCGACGGCTCACTCGGCCTGTCCACCCCAAAGTCCAGTGTGTGTGTCACCATCTAACTGTGACCCAAACCCAACTCCACTTAGTCTCCCCAAATCTGGTCTTCTGGATCCATAAACGGCACCTTCATCCACCCAGACCTTGGGCCAAAACCTTCGGAGGGGGAGCCCTGGATTTTTCTCTTTCCTCTACTCTCCCCATACTCCTGTGCCAGACAACCCTGCTGGCTTCAGCTTCCCAACATGTCTGTGACCCAGCCACCAGCCACCACTCCAAGCCAGCGCCATCCCCAACCCCGAGGGCACGAGGACCTGCCAGCTCCAGAGCAGCCTCTACTACTGTCCGCATTCCTCTGACAGCAGGGAAAGCTCATTTTACAGAGCAAAGGCACAGGTCAAGGCCTTCCATCCTTTGGGCCTGTGGTGGCTTCCTCTTTGCCCCCAGAACACAAAGGCTGCTGTGTGGCCACAGAGTAGGGTCTGCTCTCAGCCTCCTTCCAGCATGTCGCCTCTCTGCCTCTCAGACAGATCAGTTCCCTCTTGCCTGGCTTCGTCCTTGTCTTCAGCTTTCTGCAGGGTCGCCAGTTTCCTGGCTGGGTCTCTGTTCAATTCTCTTCCCCCGAGCGGTGTCCCTGATTATCAGTTGCTGCATGGGAACACACTTAGAATTTGTTTCTTTTCTGTAAGGTGGGACCTACCCTTGACTTCCAGCTGCCCCAAGACCTGAGTCTGCTACCCGGAACCCTCAGTAGAAAGTTGTATTTTGACACACACACACACACACAGACACACACACACACACCTACATTCATGTTCTCACACACACACATATCTTGCACACATACAAGCCTGTGCTCTAAGCTTCTGGCCTTGGCCTTGAACCCTGGCTCTAACCGTTGCCCATGTTCCTGTAGCTTATGAACTTTCTTGTCTGATCCTGTTGATTCATCTGTAAAATGGGAATAATAACCCTAGCCCTCCAAAGTTAGGTGGTAAAGAATAAGACAGGCCCATGCATGTCAAAGAGTGCTAAGGGACAGTGCCTGAGACCCAGGGGACGTCATGGAAATTGCTCACAGGATTGGGAATACTTGCGAGGGCATGTGTGTTCCCACTGTGCTGCAAGCCTACTGTGCACTGAGTCCATTTCTGTCTTCCCAGTGGTAAGAGGGAGGTGATCCAGCCAGTGGCCCCAGCCCGTTCTGTCCCTTCTACACTGTCACCTTACATGCCCAATCTCTCTGACAGTCACAAGGACGACCTTGAGGAACTGGGGAAAGGGCCTGGCGCCGGGATAGAATCAGAGGAAGCCACTTAGGGGTCCCAAATCCTCCCCTAAGTGTTTAATCATGACCCCTCCCCCACATCCCGGGGAGCACACCAGTGGGAGCTCTTCAGTTTAGCTCAGGGGGTAATTACAAACTTTGCTGACTGGGTCTCTCCCCCAACTCCCCCCAAGGAACCCACAGTCCTGTGGCTTGTGGGGCCGAGGCACTTGTCCTTAGATAGATTAACACCTTAGGAGCAGGGGTGGGGTGGGGTGGGGTGGGAGGGTACCAACCCTCTATAAGCGATGGGGCCTGGAGCAGGTTATCATGCCCTTTGAACTTCAGGTTGCCCATCTATAAGTGAAGATGACACGGTCGTCCACACAGGATAAATTAATTTATTACTGTATATGTGCAAGATATGTGTGTGAACATGGATGTAGGTGTGTGTGTGTATGTGTGTGTGTGTGTGTGTGTGTGTGTGTGTGTGTGTATGTGTGTGTGATCTAAGCAGCAGCTCCCTCCTATGTCTGGGGCACTTAGTATGGAGTATGGCACACAGTAGGTGTCTTGCTGACTTATGCTCTTTATCTCAGGGCGCTTGGTGTGCTGACACCACTCAGGTATAGGCACAAACTCCTCCTCAGCAATCAGAAGCCAGATTGCTGAGAGCCATGTCTGGGGCTTTTCCCACCTCGCTCCCACAGCCTAGACTTCCCACCCCGTCGGTTGTAGTGTGGTTGCTCAGCCTCCAGCATCGTAGACGTTTCCTCAAAACTGGCTGCTGAAGGGATGCTTCAGCAGTGGCGTTCATTATCCACGCCCAGCACCTTCTGTGGCTCCCTAGGGTCTTCATGGGCAACCAGCAGGTGTCTCAGAACGACACCTAAAGCTCTGAGGCCCAGCTCACCTCTTCCTATGTCACTGCCTCTGAATTCTCTTGGGCCCCAAGCCCTCCCCATGTCAGGTCTCAGCTCATGTGCCGCTCGCTCCCTGCCTACCACCTTCATCCTCCAACTAATTAGGTGCATGAGACAGGGTATCCATGAGACAAGGGTCAAATGCCCAGCTTCCATGGTGACCTCTGAAGGAGCTGAGAGCCGAACAGCGGGATGCCAGAGCTGGTGATCAAGCCGCTGACAGGACCCTCCTCTGTCTGCTGGGCTCTCCAGCTTTCCAAAGAAGCCAGAGACTCAGTTCTTCCAGAGACATCTAGAGCGTCCTGAGCATTTGTGGAGTTGATCCTCGAACTTCCCATCCCCCTCCCTCAGCTAGTACAAGGGTGCGATTTTTGTCCCCCAGAAATCTATTGATTAGAAACCAGGGTTGCTATCCCAGCCCCCCGCTGCGAGTCACCTGGTCCTCAGTGTCACTGTGATATATTAGAAAAAGGCAGCTGCCCAACCAAAACTACATTTCCCAGCATCCTTTGCACTTGGGGGCTGTCACGTGGCACGTTCCTACCAATGAACTCTGAATGGAAGCTAATGAATGCTCAGGTTGCAAACCAGGGTGCTTGCTGGCTCTACCATGGGGATGCTGTCCAAATGGAATGGATGGATATTCAGCACTTAGAGGTGGTGGCTGCTGGTGGGAAGAGCCTGGGTCTATGCCTCTCAGTCAGGTACCCATCTGTTGACATAGAAAGAGAGTCACACTGTGTTATGAAGAGGACCTGCCAGCCCATCTTTGTCCTTCTTGCCTGAGAAACCTGGGAACAAGGAGACTTGTGAGCCACTAGATGCTGATTACAATCGTGTGGTTGCTGGGGACAGAGGTGGGTCCACTGCTCAGATCCCTGGCTTAGAGTGGGATGCATAACTCACGTGGTCAGCAGCTAAACGGGTGTGGCCCCCATGGTTCTGGCTCAGCCATGATTCCCCCCTCATCCCAAGGCTCACTCAGCAGATGTCTCTGTCCCCTCTAGGATCCTGATTCCAATACCCACTTGAGGGATTCAGACCTTCAAGAAGCGAGCCGGAAGCTCAGTATAATGTCTGTGGTCCAGCCCTTAGCCAGTCAGGGCAGGGAGATGGAGAAATTAACATCCCACTTCTTCCACACCCTGGGGGTGACTCTAAAGTGTGTACCTCTTGTGCCCGGCGGACTTATCATACAACTAACTTCCTCGTTCCTTCTTTTTCTGTCTCCACTTCCTCCCAGTTCAATAACTCATGCCCACTTCAGGCCGAGACACGAAGCCATGGTTCACACATAGTCCTCGTGGTAATCATGTTCTTAGCTATTCACATGGATAGACTGTAGGCACTACTGGGGTGGGGGAAATGTTTGAAAAGGAACTGCTTCCACATGGATGAAAGGAGATGCTTTTATGACAGGCCAGAGAGATAGCAAAGACTGCAAAGGGATTAATTACTTTAAGATCTCAAGGCGCTGGGATACACAGTTCAAGATGAGTCCGGGAGCTCTGTCCTGGACAGCGTGCGTACAACTGAATTTTCAAGCCTCGCATCCGCTTAGCCGTGCTCCCCTTTTTGCCTTGACTGCTAGGAAGCTCAGGTAAAAACTTGCTCGCTGTCCTTTCAGGCCCAAAGGACGTCCATTCCAGGTAGTCAGTCTTGGTTCCCGCTTAACTGGTGTGAAGCCTTGGCTCCTGCTAAACGCACTGGCTAGAACTGCGAGGCACTGGCCGGGACCGGGTGGGCAGGAATTTGGAAATGTATTATAAACAAATAAAAGATGTCATTAAGTGCAGGAACGTTGGCATCGAGCAAATTTGGATTCAAGTCTCTGCAACGTGGGAGACCTCGACAATCACATGGCCTCTCACGCTGTGGGTGTCCTCATTCATGAAGTGGGTGACGGGAAGAACTCCCTCAAGAAGGAAGCTGACTACGGACCAGAGTTACTGGCTATAGGCAGGGCCCAGTGTTCACTCTCACAAGCAAAGGGACCTGAGGCAAGAGGAACAGATTTGGGGGACTCTGTACTCCCAGTGTCTGTAGCAATCCCAGAGGAAGTCGGCACTATTTGCTAGGCTGTTAGAGGCATTGAAAGGGAGAAAGCATGTGTCCACCCCATGCCTTTAGTATAACTCTGTGTGTGTGTGTGTGTGTGTGTGTGTGAGTGAGCGAGCACCACAGCACGAGGGTGGGAGGTGGCAGAAGGTGACAACCTCGTCTCTCGGACTGAGATTTTTTTTCCTCCTACCTACCGTGAGTTCTGGGGATCAAACTTGAGTTGTTAGGCTTGCATGATGGCCTTTGCCTCAACGGGTTAAGCCTTCTCGCCAGGCAACCATTGAGCCTTTATGTGGTGCCTGGCCATATGCTCAGCACGTGTTGATGAAGGCAGGAGTGAGTGGCGACGCGGCTCCTGGGCTATGAAGGGTATTTTGTGAACGTCATGCCGTGAAGGTACCCAGGTCACTGAAGCCCTCCCTGCTGTGGGTTTAGAGACAAAGGACTCTCTCTCCTCATACTGACCCACCAGTGGATTGTCTCCCATTACCATACGCAGCGGCACTGAAACACAGTGGATCCCAGCATCACAGCTGGTGAGCGGTGAAGCCCCCCTTTGTTGGCAGAAGCCCCAGCATCTCTGTTTGGCATGCCCTCACCCGAGTCCAGTTCTTTCCTCAGCCATGGGCCTATTTTGGTCTCTTTCCCACTGACCACAAAGACTCAGCTCTGGCCTCAGAAATATTTGGGACGTTTTATTTAAATGTCTTGTGTTCCCTTTTAACCAACACCAAAAGGAGAAATTAAAAAAATTTTTCTTTCTTTCTCCCCCCCCCCCCCCGCTATTCCAAACAGGAGAGCCACTTCAGTGAAGGGCTGGCAAGTCTCTGCAGTTGGGTGGGGAGTGTGTGTGTTCTGTCCAGCCGGGCTGCTCTTCCCAGCTTGGCCACCCTGGGTAGACAGCCAACCCCGGAGGTGGCTTCCTGGGAGTCTCATCCTGAGCAGACCTGGTCTTTCCCCCCAGGGAGGGTTGGGCTTGGGGACTGGCCGTGACTATGGGGCCCAGTGTTCCAGAGGGAAGGGAAGGGATGGGGGAAGAAAAGGTCAGATCTGGAATGTTCCATGGAGGTTGCAGGGTCTGAAGAATATATTTGGTAGAAAAATAAGGTGCTTTGGGAATCTGTGCAGTCTGTGTCCTGCCTGCCCAAGAGAGAAACCTGCCCTGCTGGCCAAAGGGCAGTAACCAGGGAATAAAGGCAGAGCCAGGAATCTGGCCCACGGAGGATTCCAGATGCAGGCAAGGCAGGTAGTGAACTTCCGTTCCTGCTTTAAGTTGCCTGGGCTTCTCCCTTGAATGTGGGCTGCCCGGTGGTGGGCCACAAAAGGAGGGGAGCTGGCTGTCCATTGTGGGCTTGTGGGACCTGGACCCTCAGAACAGGGTACGTAGGGAGAGCAGAGCCAGTGGAAGCAGCAGGACCCCTGGGGAGGGGCTGCTCCCAGAGCTGGCCCAGGCACAGTGGTCAAGGTTGGCCCCGATGCAGGAGGCATACGCCATCACGTGGGGGATGTAGTTCTGTTCATGGACGCCGTGAAGCAGGTGTGCCATCGGGCCCTTGGCAAAGACCGCCACGTCTTCCCCACCGTGGGTCTCGTGGCGCAGGGGAACAGCGGACTGGGCCTGGTAGTTGTTGTGAGCTGTAGGTCAGAAATATCTTTTGAGTGCTTGCCTGAATGTTGTGAGAGAGGAAACCTTTTCCTCACCCTCAGACTGGCTTGGAGGCCCTTTTTACAGGAGAGGAAAGCCAGGGTTCAGCAACCAGGGGGAGGCATTTCACCAAACACAACTGGCTTCAAACTAAGTCTGCCTCAGCCAGGAGACTACACCTTCAACCCCTTACAGAGGATTTATTGAATAAAGCACATGTGATACCTATACAGGCCAGGCACCAAGCTAGGCTCACCAGACCCATGTCATCGTCCTGGTTCAAGTCCCCAGAAGGCAAAAGTCTTTTAATGGAGAAGTCATGTGTACAAGGCTAGAGTTACTCAAGTACAGGAGAGAACCCAAACTGAGGTTCTGACTTAAATCTGGACTCCAGGACCCCGTCAGCCCAACCTCGAGGGATAGGGGACCCCTTCCCCTCCCAGCCCTGGCTTCTGCGGCCTCACCGTAATCCACCATGGAGACATTCTCTCGTTCACCATCCACCACCTTGTAGCCAGGTCCATTACCATACAGGATGGCCGTGAAGGGCTTCTTGTCCGTGTCGCTCACCATGGGAGCCAGACCTGCGCAGGGAAGGGGCCCAAGGTCACAATGGTGAAGTGGCAGCCTGGCCCTAACCGAGATCCCTGGGGTCTGAGGAGTTGTGATCCTCCTTAGGAGTCAGAACTACCTCCATGAAGACGCCACACAAGTGCCAGGTCTTTCCTCCTTCCAACTATCTCCTCTCTCTCCACGATCCTCCCTCTCCCACTCCTCCCTCTCGTTCCCTTTGCTGCTGTATTCTACACACCCACCCATCGCCCAGGAGTCCAGCTCTCTTGGATCCTTCCCCCTCCCCTTCCAGTATCTCAACTGTCATCAGTTCTCATGGGATGTGCTGCTCTGCTGCATCCCAGGGACAGGCTATTCACCGAAGATGGAGTTGCCCCGGGGGGTGTATCCACCGAACGTGAAAACGTGGGAATGATCGGCAGTAACCACAGTCAACGTGTCTTTCTGGGATGTCATGGCGCCTGCCTTGCCGATGGCCTGGTCCATCTCCACTGCCTCATGCAGCGCCTGCTTGGCCTTGCCCTCATGGTGTCCGTGGTCAATCCTGCCTCCTAGGGACATCAAGACAAAGGCCTCCCATGAGGCGACAGGGGAGGGAGCCCTGCCCTCACAGGCCCCGGGACACTGTCATCAGATTAACATCTCCTTGATAGGGGATGACAGCGACCTTCACCAGGGACTCCCTGTGCCAGGTCCACCTCAGGCTTCTCACGGCCAAGTGGCCTTCAGAGGGTGAGCAAGGAGAATGTAGGGAGCAGGGCATGCAGGGAAAGCAGAGCCACAGAGACGGGAGAACTACAGGACCCAAGCCTGGATCTCTCCCATGAGCCTCTGCTCCTGGCTCAGCATCCTTAGCTATTTTAAGGGGTGGCTGAAGCCTTCAGCAGAGGGAAAGGGAAAGAAGGGCAGGGGAGCATGCCTAAGTCCCTACTGTGTGCTTGGCATGAAAAAGAAGCATCGTGTTTGATTTTACAACAACCCTGGGTAGTGGGGTGTCTCAAATGGAGTGACTGAGGAAGCGTGGGGGGCGGGAAGCATTCCCTCGGGAGTACTGGGTAAGGGCTCGGGTCCAACCCATTCCGAAGCCCAGTTTCGTTCATCCATGAACATATCCCTATAAACAGAAATCATGGAGATGTCACCCTGGCACAAGTCCCCAGTGCCTGGGCAGTGTTATAGTGGCCTTGCAGAAAGGCCCATGGAAGGTTGAATCCCACAATGCTAGCTAGACACCTGGAGTAGGAATATGCAGGCCTTAGCTTTCTGCCGGACGCCACCTAGTGGTCACTCGCAGTTCTGAGGGTCGTGAGCTGGGGTGCTAGGGGGTGCTCCCTCTCCACTAACTTCATTCACCCTCACTGCCGGCCTGGCCAGTGGGTTGGCAGGGCGGGCAGGCTGGCCTTCCCTTTGTTGTGGTTGTGGGAGCAGCTGGCCTGGCAGGCTGGCCTGGCCCTGTTCACAAAGAGGACCACTCCCAGGGGACCCGTGCTCACCACCACTGGTTCCTGGCACTTCCTCAGATCAGAGGCCTCCTGCTTGGGGCCAGGCGGAGACCGAGACCGCTGTGCTGGTGGGAACCCCAGGGCTTGGCAAGAAGGCAGCCTAGCTGGGCAGGCGGCCACTGGCCTCTGGAGGGTGGAGGGGCCCAAGTGGCTATGTGTATATTGGGGACATGTGGTGTGTGTGTGTGTATGTGTGTGTGTGTGTGTGTGTATAGACATGCCCACATGTCTTCATGGAGTGAGAATATGCATATCTCAGCAGAGCCACCCAAGGGACCACAGAGGGCAAGGGCTGTAGAAATTCTGGAAGATTCTGGAAACTTTGTTACCTCCTATTGTTGCTCTGGCTACTATGTAATTACAATGGTCGCAATGGAAACACTGATGGGTAAGATTTACTCTCTGCTCCCCCAGGGTTTATGGAGTTGCTGTCTACTGTGTGCCCTGTGCTCATGGCTCCACTTGGGTGTGTGTCTTCTCTCAACCATTTTCCCCCTCTATTTATTTAGTTTTAAGCATTTTATTATTTATTTATTGTTTTTTGTTTGTTGTTTTGTTTTGAGACAGGATTTTTCTCTCTCGTACCCTTGGTTGTTTTGGAACTCACTATGTAGGCTGGCTTCAAATTCAGCTATATCTGCCTCTCAAATGCTGGGATTGAAGGCTTGCACCACCACCGCCTGGCTTGGTTTTATTCTTCTCTCTGTTTCTGTCTGTCTGTCTTTATCTCTGTGTCTCTGTCTCTCTCTGTCTCTCTGTGCCTGTGTGTATGGGGTGCCTGTAAGAGTCAGAAGAGGGTGTCGGATACCCTAGACTGGATTTTTGGCCAGAATTGTATGTCCAGTATTTGCACAATTTTTAACCACACTTCTGTGCCCAGATAATTTGCATAACCTTTATCCGAGGCTCTCGCGCCTGGACAGAGCTGGAAGTGGTCATGAAATGTCTGATATAGGTGCTGGGAACTGAACTTGGGTCTTCTGCAAGAGCTGGGTCTTAACTGCTGAGACATCTCCCCTGCCCCTCCACCTTTTCTTTTTTGAGACAGGGTCTCTCACTGAAATTAGCTAGGCTGGCTGGCCGGCAAGTCTCAGGGATCCAGCTGTGTCCACGCCGTCAGTGCCACGCCCCGTCACCCTGTGCCTGACTTTTTCACAAAGGTTCTGGGATCTGAACTCAGGTCCTGATGCGTGTGTGGCAGATGCCAGAGAGATGACTGAGCCACCTCCCTCAATCCTTAGTGCTTGCTTTATACTTCTGAGCAAGATGGGGCTGAGTCGCCACTCTAGGTCAGGAGACAAGTTTTGGCCTCGTTTTTTTACAAAAAAGCTTAGTGATGGTCCCACGGCCATGGATGTTAGCATGTGGACAAGAACCCAATGTCATCTCCCTGGCCGCTGACAGCCACAGGGCGCTTGGAATTTCTTTTGCACGGGTGATGCTTACAGTCTGGATGGCCCTCCACAGCCAGGACTGAGAGAAAGACGCCTCAAAGGAAGATGGCTTCTCCTCTGCCAGGAAGCCCTCTTAGATAGGGCTGGCAGACGACAGGCAGTCTCCCCCTTCTTTGAATTCTCACCATCTTTGTTTGCCGGGAGCATCCACCGAATCCACTCTTCACCTCAAAACTGGCAGTTCCCTGTACCATTCCATCGCCTAACCCACGCCATGTTTCTGCAAGGTTTGTCTCCACCACTTCCTACCTTCCACGAGCAAGAAGAAGCCTTTGGGATTCTTTGTCAGGATCCGGAGGGCCACCTCCACCATCTCGGAGAGCGAAGGGTCAGTCAGGTTGTTTCGATTCAATTCATACTGCATGTCCCCGGGCTCAAAGAGACCTGCGGACATGACAAGAATATGGGTGCCAAGAGCCCCCCCCCGAGCCTACTGTGAGGACCCCAAGGAATCCAGTGTGTCACAGAGGATACAAGACCCCCTACACTCAACTTGGAGTAGATACAGGATGGGGCTTACCTGGGAGGCTCTGCGGACCCAGAAATGGATTCATAGTTTTCATTCTTTTCACAGCCTACTTCCCCAGGGGCATGGGGCCAATGGCCCCACCCCTACCACCAGGGCTACGGGATCTACAGCTCACTTTGGCAAGGGTACGAGGGCCTAGAGTTTACCTAATCAGGGGCACAGGGACCTAGAGCTCACCTCATCAGGAATATGAGGCCTACAGGCCATCTCACAGGGGCAAGGGATCTGTAGTGTACCTCACTAGGGCCACAGGGGTCTAGAGCCCACCTCACAGGGGCACAGGGTGGGGGTGCCTATGGCCCAATTTGCAGAGGAAGAGGAAAAATAGGAGGAGGAGGTGGTAGTGGTGGTGGAGGAGGAGGAGGAGGAGGCGGTGGCTCCAAGGGGACCAACAACTTGCTGTTTTCAGCAGGTGAAAGGGCAGATCTGTGACTCAAACCCAAGAGGCCGCAGCACCACATCTCTGAGGCAGTGGACTCTGGACTGGGCTCAGTGGGGACAACATAAGCATGTGCATATTATAGGTGAGGTCTGAGGGCACAGTGGCCTGCGCAGTGAAGCGGCAGAAACCCAGGGGTCATTGTCTCTTCTGCTCTCTGTCCTCAGTGTACCCCTATGAGCGCCATCCCTCATCTCGTCACCATGCAGCGGCCAAACATCAGCTCCAGGGAGCCCAGCGCACCCTCCATGCCACGCCACCTCGCACCAGCAGGAGCTGACCTCCTCCAAGGCGGTGTGAGCCACCAGGCTCCAGAGTGCCCCTCCCTTTGCTGGCCCCTACTTTCTAGGGAACAGGAGTTACCCCAAGGACCAACAGAACCTTGCCCAGCTGGTTTTGCCTGGTGTGCTGTGTGCTCCCCCTTCTCCAAACTTGGATTGTTTTTTTGTTTTTTTTTTTAATGCCAACTGGGGTTCATCTCCTGCACAGCTTAACTCCACAAACCAAACCTTTCCTCCCTCTGCACCCCGGAAGGCCTCTCTCCTACAACTGCAAGCCGAGGGCTCACCACCTTCTACTTACCTAAGAGGTAGTCCACCCGGGAGGGGTCAAGAGCCAGCAGTTCAGTGCGGTTCCAGACATAGTGGGAATGCTGAGGGTGGGAGGGGCTGTGTCAGCACAGGCCCGGAAGGCCAAGGAAAAGCCCCAGCTGACCTCAGAGTCAGGGTGGTCCCGTCCCCCCGCAGAGTTCAGCACCCTGCCCTGAGCACCTAGCACCTCTGTACTCAGGAAGTGACAGATGTGACAGATGTGACAGATGTGACAGATGTGACAGATGTG
>NC_034595.1:88716521-88723415 GCF_900095145.1 Mus pahari
GTGACAGATGTGACAGATGTGCAGAGACTGTTGGATACAGCTCAGGAAGTGACAGATGTGACAGATGTGCAGAGACTGTTGGATACAGCCGATGTGTATGTGTGTGTGTGGATCCTGGAGAGTGGATCAGGGAGAGAGCTTCCTGGTGGAGGTGACACCCTTTTGGGGGTCCTGAAGGCAAAGTAGGAACTGATCCATCTGGGATCAGGGAATCGCTTTTCCCGTGAGGGTGTTACGGCGTAGGTCACAGAGAGTGTGAATGCCTCCAGGAGGGAATGAGTGGTGTTTGGGGGTCTCTGGAGACCCAGGAGGGAGTGAAGGTCACTGGCTGTGCCTTGTGAATCCCATCTAGGAGGGGATAAAGGAGGCACTGCCTTCCCCCAGGACATAGAATGAGACAGCCTGGATTACCCAGGGCACAATGTGTGGGCCCAGCATTATGAGGAATTTGCTGTGTGTCTTCAAGACAGCTTTTGCCTTCTCTGGGCAGTGGCCTTAGGGGTGGTTTATTTTTCAATCCTCTAGGTTGCTCTGGGGGGGGGGGGGAAGAGGAGGAAGTGAAGAATCCAGCTCGGATCCCCAGGGCCCTGCTGTGACATTCAGTACTCATAGCAGTCTCTCAAGACTGTCCCCACTTCACAGATAAGGACACTGAGGACCGTACACATTAGGGTTGTTGAGAACCATTTCTAGGCCCTCTACGGATGTCCAGAATCTGAGACCCAGCAGTAACCCTACTGGGTAGGGCTCATGGCAGTAGTACAGGACCCTCCCCGTGTCAGGAGTCTATACAGAGTCCCGGGGCAAGAGGATGGCTTTCTGGTCCTGATCACAGCAACTGAAGCCAAGAGGAGGATTGCCTATCCAAGCTGCCCCAGGAGGGGAAAGGAAGAGAAGCGAGTCCCTCACTCCTATACAGCCATGGGGCTGTCCCCAGCCCTGCCCACCTTACTCTTAGCTCAGCCTCTCATCCCACTGAGCCTCCCTGGGGAACCGTGGAACCCTGAGAAACCCAACCCCAGAGTGACATCAAAGCGGCTACCAGGCTTTTCCCCACTGTCTTCAAGCCTGACCACAGTCATTTCCAGACCCAGCTGCCCGGCTGGCCCACAGCAGCAGATTTAAAGGGCCAGACGCCTCACAGAGAAACCAGAGCCTGGCCTAACCCTGCTCCCACCTCCCTCTCGGCCCACCCTGGCCCGGGGTGTGTGTGTGTGTGTGTGTGTGTGTGTGTGTGTGTGTGTGTACTCCGGGCTTTACACCTCCGGCCTCAGCCGGCACACTTTTGCTGAGCCATATTCTCCCATCTTCTGCTCAGCGCTGCCTGCCCACACCCTCCCATTCCATTTGTTCAGGTCTCCTGTTGTATCCCCTCTGCGTTCGTGCCTCCAGGTTCCAACATCCTGCCGTCCAGGCACACGACATTCCCTGTGTTAGGTACCCAGCCTGTCTGCGGTCCATCCGGGTGACCCCCTGACCCTGTCACCATCCCCATTGGTGCCCTTCTTACAGGGAGCAGGAGTGTCTGTCAGTCACAGGTCAGTAGGGTAGAGCAAACAGAGGAACATCTGGACTCGATGTTTGGATGGGGGCGTCCCATGGCCCACGGAACCACAGCTGGGTCCCCCACCCCCACCCCCGCAGCCTTGGTTACCTTGTGTCTCGGTTTAAAGCTCTTCCAAATGCTAATGAGATCTAGGCCATCCAGCCTGGTGCCCTTGGCCTTCTCATCCAGTTCATATTCCACGTCAGTTCTGTTCTTCGGGTACATGTATTTCCGGCCGCCACCCATGATCACCTGAGGGACAAAGGAGCCGTCACACCCAGGGTTCTAGATTGTCCAGAAGCCCCAGGGGTCCCGGCTTGGAAGGCAGACACAAGAGTCTGGGTAGAGGTGAGGACAGTTGTCCAGCCAGGCAAGGCCTGGGCCAGGGCTCCCTCTCTGAACGATTTGTTCAGATTGGAAAGATAAAATTGCTGACCTAGCAGGACTGTGGCTTGGTGCTTCTGGCTGGATTATTGGTGTTCCTGAATAGCTAACATCCCCTACCTCCGTAGGAAAGCCCATTTGCTGTGTCCGGTCCTGAGCCAGTGAGACGGAGTAACTCACTCAATCTCCCAGCCAAGCTGCCAGGAGAGCAGTCTGCACTTTTTTGCTATAGACACAGAGAAGGGATTTCTTGCTTCTCCGTCACACAGCGGTACATGGAACAGATATGATTCAAACCCAGAACCCACCATCTCTCTACCAGAAGCCGCCCCCCGAGTGCGCTGCTGTATGGGTGAAGCCAGGGATGGGGCCTCCGGAGTGTCTCCTACCGTGAGTGGCCTCAAACAGGGAGGTCTCGGGGCAGCCCAGCTGGGAACCAGCCCCACTGCTTGGGCAAACACCGGCTGCCTCACGTCTATGTAATCACTGCCAGGCTAATTTTAGCCACTGTGGCTGGCATGCGAGGGTGGACGGATGGACGCGGGGTTGTTTGTTTTCCTAGGAAATCCATGTTTGAAGTCCTAACTATTTTTAAAGCAGGGGCCAAGAACATAACAGCCACAGCCCATGGTGACCACCATACTGTGTCCTTCTGTCACCGTGGGCACCAGCTCGACTTGCTGCCCCTGACTGACACCTGAGATCCACTCCAGATGGGTCAAAGTTCTCTCTCTATTCTATTTCCCATGGCAAAATCAGGGTCCGAGGGGGTAAGGAGAGAGCCGGTGGAGGATGTGAAAAAGGTACCCAGGGACAGCCACGGGCACTCAGGAAGGCCAAGGACACTGAAGTAAAGATCTAATTCTACTGCTTAGTGACCACGGGTCTGCTTCTTTGATCATACAGGACCTCAGTTTCCTAGTCTATAAAATGGGAATGACTACTCAGAGAAGAAAAACAGTCATCCAATGTTGCTGGTGGTCCCTACAATGGAAGATGTCCCTCCGGAAGGGAACAATGAAGACAGACAGGAGGGGAGGGTCTAATTCCCACCATGTGGCAATCAGCTTGGATAGTTCAGACCGGGTCTGGGAGAAAGGACTCCAGGTCACTGGCGCCTTCTCCGGTTCCCACAGAACCTGACCCCTTGGCATTTTCAGCGTGCAACTGAAGCCCCCAATCTTCCTGCCCCGATAGCATGGTTCCCAGCCCAGCAGAGACTTCACACGGGCTCATTAAACTCCCAAATAACAGACTTGATGTTTGCCTTTGGGGTTTGGGTTTCTCTCTCTCTCTCTCTCTCTCTCTCTCTCTCTCTCTCTCTCTCTCTCTCTCTCTCTCTCTCTAAAGCGGAACATATTTATTTTCAGAGTGGACACCAGGATTTTTGATTCATGGATGGTCTGGGGAGTTTTGAGGGCAAATGGAATTGGGAGAGTGAGGGCAGAGGGGGCTTTAGGAGGTCCCCTTTGCACTCCTTGGCTCATGCCCTCATGACTCTAGGAGACCCCAGCCCTCCTCACTGCCTCCAAAGCTTTTTTTCCTCCGAAGTGCCTCTCCCTGCCTCAGTCTGCTTAAGAGTTACTGTAATCACCCCATCCCCCACCTCTTGTGCTACAGGACCCGAGAGTTCTCCACATGACCTCATCTGGACCTCCCGCAGCCTGTGGGTGGGGCACAGGGGTGGGAAATGGGAGGGTGAAGGAGGGGGAGGGCTGCCTGGCAGGTGGAGATAAAGGCAGATGGGTGGCTGTGTCCTAGGTGGCTCTTACCTAAGAGGCGTCAACAGGGCCCAGTGATCCTGAAAGCAGCACTTCACCCACTACTTGTAAAAGAGCCACGGGGCTGGAGACATAGAGCGGAGAACTACTGGACGCAGTTCGAGCGCTCTCTTAGCCTCACTGGCCCCATACTTCAGGATCAGGGGTTCTAAGTCACAGTCAACCCTCATAGTAGAGAAAATGATTCAGAAATTCTCCCCAAGAACTGAGAGGCCTGCATGTAAGAACCTGCCTGGGTGTTGAGGTGTCAGCACCGAGGACAAGGACGGGGACAGGCGGCTTACATATTACATATCACGCTGCTGCTTGAGCACTCCCGGGGGGGTGGGGGTGGGGACAGGCTCTGGGCCAAACTCAACTGGGATTTTCTTACTTAGTTCCTCCAGTGAGCTGTTGGAGCAGGTCCAGTGGGCAGAAGGCTTGTCCAAGGGGAGGCTCAGAGAGGTTAGGTAACAGCCCAAGGTCACACAGCTAGCAAAAGGTAGAACACGGATGGGAAAGGGATAGCATGCTCTAGCTCATTTCTGGACATGTCAGCTCTGTGTGCAGGCAGCGTGTGCCACTGTGTGCAAGTGTCAATACGTAGGGCAGGTGAGTACGTGTGTATGTGGGGGTGTCATTGCATGCTGTGTGTGTGTGTGTGTGTGTGTGTGTGTGTGTGTGTGTGTGTGTCAGTGTACACTGTGTGTGGGGGTGCACCATCAGGTTCTAATTTACAGAATAATCCCTGAGCACTTGGGGCATGGCAGCCACATGAGACTTCACCTCATAGCTCCACCGCAGAGAAACCTTATAAGGGCTCTGCCTGTTCCAACCACAAATTCCTTAATGGGTTGGGAGCTCTCCCAGGTATGTGGGGTACCCAGGCCTTCCCCAGGCCACCCTGGGGCCGAGGACCCCCACCCCACCCCACCCCATCACATCCTATGCCTGCTGTTCCACTCACGTCGATGTCCTTGATATTGTGCATTAGCTGATATGCGATGTCCTTGCAGCCCTGGCTCAGAGCCTCTGGTGGCATCTCGTTATCCGAGTACCAGTCCCGATCGGCCGAGTGCGCGTAGGCTGCACTGGGTGTGGCGTGGTTCACCCGAGTGGTGGTCACGATGCCCACGGACTTCCCTGAAGTGGGGACAGGAGAGGTTAGTACCCCTGGTAGATAAGAAAGTCCCTGCAGACTTACCTCTCCCTCCCTGCCATAGTCACCCATCAATCAGTTCCTCTGGTTGCCTGGGCCTCAGTTTCCCTGGGTTACATGAAGACAGGTACAAATGACAGCCTTTCCTTGTACCAGGGGTGGGCTAGGGTCCTCTCCTCCTTCCATGACTTATAGAGCCTGTGACTGTAAGAAGCCCTAGGTGGCCCCAAAGGGATGTCAGGCGGAGAGAAGGGCTCTGCCAACCTGCCTTCAAAGTCCCTGAGGCAGAAGGAAGGAGTGTTGGGGATTGGTTCTAATGCGTTGAATTAATCTGCCCCCCCCCCAAATTGGGAATCCGAGTGTCCAAACGTTGAAGGTCCTTGTCCCCAGTTGGTTTTTGATAGATCGATAAAGCGCCAACAGGCAATGGCTGGGCAGATAGACTGAGGTGGGACTTGGGGATTTGTGAGGGCTAGGGACTTGGAGAGAGGAGGAGGAGGATCGTCATGCCTTGGAGGGAGATGGACCAGATTTAGAGCTGCAGAAGAAAACCCATCCAAAATGTAGATGAAAAGGGAAAGCCACCCTATGGGAGGGGCTGTCCAGAAGGTAACAGTGCAGCGAAGATAAAACATAGATTGAGAAGCTGTTGAGCCAGGAGTACTAGAGGGAAATATATGCTAGCCAGGTGGAGGAATAGAACTGTCCAGCCTTTGAGCCTTTAAAGTTAACCGGTGTGTGTGGGGTGTGTGTGTGTGTGTGTTGTCTTGGGCAGGTACATGCATTGGGATCACAGAGTGGTTAACTAATTACAGCTATGAAGAAGCACCACTCTGAACCTCTACAAGCTGGCCCTGGCTTGGTCCTCTGACCTCTCAAAACCACGCACGGGCTTCAAGTCCTGCCACTCTGTAGTGAAGCACACGGACCCAGATGCTCCACACGGCCTCCTCTATTCCATAGGAGTCCCCCTGGTTCCTCGGCCTGATTCCACCCGGCCATGCATGAATGAGGAGACTGCGATCCAGACAATCAAGGAGTCTGCCTGGGATGGCTCACCAGCATCCTTGGCCCAGCGCAGGATGGATGTGACCTCATTGCCCTGAGTGGTGTTGCACCGCGTGCGCTCTGTGGCCGCGCTCACTCCCACCGTGCCCTCGTTGGCCTTCACGCCACACAAGTAGGCAGTGGCAGTGCCCGCGCTGTCGGGGACCTGAGCGTTGGTGTTGTACGTCTGCAAGTGGGAGAGTCAGGGGGTGAGTACCCACTGTAGCAACCCCACCTCCATTTCCATCAAGGGAACAGGGTCTAAGGGACCGTGCTGTCCACGGAGGGCCCCCAGAACCGCAAGGTCTCCTGACTGAGCTGTCTGCTTCCCATACCCTGGCAAAACTCAAGGTTTCTCCCTGAGTATTGGAACTACAGAACCAGCAAGGATGGGCCAAGCAGGTAGGACCAGCAGAGGGAGAAGTGTATGTCTCTGAGGGGAACGGAAACTGGGAGTGGAGAGTGGACCTGAGGGTCCAGCCTGGCTTCTCTGCTGCCCCTGCAAATGGCCATCACTATGTCCAGACTTCGCAGGGAAATCCCACAAGCAGGCCTGCCTCCCTGGCTCCCATGAGCCTGACAGCTCATCAGAGGTCCAGAAACTACGTTCCCTTCTCACCCCACTAGAAGAAGTTGGAATCTGACTCTAGATGGCTAGGAGGTGCTTGTTACACACACACACACACACACACACACACACACACACACACACACACACACGAGAGATTCTACATCAATGAACTAAATGCTTCAAAAACCTTGGGAATGGCTCCTGGTTTCACCCTGGGACCATGGGACCCGGAGGTCTGATGGCCTTGCAGTTCCCCAGGTTAAGAATGGACCTGGGGAAGCTGGGCGTGGTGGCGCACAGCTTTAATCCCAGCACTCAGGAGGCAGAGGCAGGCGGATTTCTGAGTTCAAGGCTAGCCTGGTCTACAAAGTGAGTTCCAGGACAGCCAGGGCTATACAGAGAAACCCTGTCTCGAAAAACCAAAAAA
>NC_034595.1:88723433-88742818 GCF_900095145.1 Mus pahari
GGGGCAGGGCTCACCTTGGAGAGGGCCACAAAGGGGAATTTGTCCATCTCCAGCCGGGTCTCCTCGCCCGTGTTGTGGTGTAGCTGGCCCTTAAGGATTCGGGCAGCGGTCACTGTGGAGACGCCCATACCTGTGGGGGGTGGGAGAGACAGAGAACTCAGGCTCTCAGACCCTTCAATCAGCTTTCCCAGGCTCCCAGAGCCCCTCTCTACAGTGCTAAGACAGGCAAGGACAGTGGGTAGCAGACAGAAGGACATGAAATGTCACTGCATGGTCACTCTGTCCTTTGATATTATTCTCAGGGCGACAGGTTGGTCCCTTTCTCCTAATCTGTTTCCCAGAGCCCTCTTCCACAAGGTCCTTTTACCTGATATCAGGAATCACACTTTCCAGTCCCCCATGGCCTCAGGCTCCAAAGCCCCCAGTGGCAAGGCCCCCAGTTTGACTGTTCCCAGCACCCCTAACCCCAGCTCCCCCATTCCCAGCCTCACTACCCCCAGACCCCATTCCCGGCCTCACCGCCCCAGCCTCACCATCTCCCAGGAACATGATGACATTCTTGGCTACATTGGTGTTGAGCTTTTGGAGTTTCAGGGCATTTTTCAAGGTCTCTTGGGCTTGCTGTCGCCAGTAACTGGGGTCTTTCTCTTTCTCTGCAGAGACAGGTGGTTATTTGGCAAGTGGGGAGTGGGCTACCCATCCCCAGAATTACAGACACCCCAGTAGCTCATTGCTGGGGGCTGAGATGATCTAAACGTGGACGGAGTGAAGGTTTGTGAACAGGTTCCAGGCAAACCCTGTGAGCCAGCCTGGGGACACTGGCAACGTCACACATCGCAACAGGAGGACACCAAAGTCCAGAGACACCAAGTGACTCTCCCCAAGACACAAAGCATGAACAGACTCAAGACTCTGGCAGAGTTGGATTTCCCTGGAAATCCCACACGTGCCCTTCTCCAGCAGTGAGCAGCCATTGCCAGCAAGCAGGCGGCAGGGAAATCGTTAACCTTGTCACAGGCATCCCTAGGGGTATCCAGCTATATCCATGATAAACTCCGCCTGGCTTGTTCATCACAGCCAGCTCAGCAGGCTAGGGGCTTCCTGGTGAGAACCCTGCGGGCGGAGCTAGAAGACAAGCCTAGCCCTTGGCTGGCATACATTACCTAAGGTGCCCTTGTTGGGGTAGTGGGGAAGGCAAGGGCTGAGGCTCCATCACCACCTCTCTCTCTAACACTCACTGCCCCCACTCAGACCAGCATCTTAGAGTAAAATCAGACCTGGAGTCCCTCCTCTTCCTCCATCCCTCTCCCTGTCTCTGTCTTACGCAATCGTCAATCCACAGCCTTGGTACCCTGAGCAAACCACTTCCCCAAGCCTCAGTTTCCTCACCTGTCAAATGGGACTTTTTAAAGACGACACTAATTCCAGAAGTGACTGGATTCACAGAGAGGGCCCAGAGATGCCCTTTCACCTTTTTCCATCCCTGTACTCCAAGGAGATGGCTAAGGGTTCCATCTCTGGAGCTGACAATGGGTCTCCACTGTTTTACAAAGCCTCCTCTCCGTGGCTCCCTGGCCACAATAGACCTGCCCACAGAACTGGAAGCCCGAAGCTGAGGGCTCCCTGTGGATGGCTCCTTCAAGGACCTCTTCCTCTTGGATCAGGGTGAGGTAGAGACAGAGGTCCAGTGTGAGGTCAGTGTACGTCTGTGGGCTAGAGATACACTCACAGGCTCCAGTCTGGTCAGATCTACTCTTGCTCCTCAGGACAATGTGCCGAGAAGCCACTTTGTCCGGGCATGGACCCTAGCCTGCATGCCAAGAGTTCTGAACACATGAAGCTTCCGCGGCTTGTGCGAGGGGCCACACGTCCTTCCAGCAGGAAGGGAAGAGAGTAAAATTGAGCAGCCGAGGAAGGACGAGGGCATCCAAACAACCAGGCAATGGCCATTACAGACAGCTTAGGCAGGGGAACAACACAGACCTCAAATCGTGGGTCTGTGGGGTCTCTAGCCCTCCTCTCATGCATCCTGCATCCCAAACACCTGCTTACTGTCTTCACCCCTAAGATCCAGGCTCTCCTCTTTTAGGAGTGTTTTCTGGAACCCCCAGTTTCAGACCTCACAGTACAGCCTGCGCTCCCAGAGGAAGCTGGAGGCCTGGGCCTTGCTGTCCACCCCTGTCCATTGGGCAAGTGCTTTGTTCTAATTTCTGGCCTAGGTGAATAGAAGGGGGAGATGGTGATGGAGGTCATAAGGCTTTGACAGATAGACAAATCTGTCTATCTTGGGTTTTGAGACCGGGTCTCTCATTGGACTTGGAGATCACTGACTTGGCTATGCTGAACAGCCAGCCCCAGGAATCCCAGTCCCACAGGCCTGGGATTACAAGAATATCCCCCTACAACGAGCTTTTTCACACACCCAGATCCTTACCAACAGAGCCCTCATCTCCCCAGCCCCTGGGTCGATGGTTTAAATCACTGGTTCTGTAAACCTGGCTGGTTCTAACCTCTGCCTTGCATACTCCAGAATGCCCCAGGTCACGAAGCATTTGCTTGTGTGCCAGCTGGGGGTTGAAGAACTTCAGCCCGTCCTAACCACATGCCCATTACCCCCAGCAGTCAGGCAGACACGGGGCCTGACTGACGCCAGTCTGCCCCATGTCCACGATCTTTCTCAATACCGGCTCTGCCGCCATTCTAACCGGTCTCTGCTAGATAGAGAATCGCTGAAGATCCAGAGTCTGTTCCTAAGAGGGGCTGAGTCAGTACCAGACCAACCTCCTTATCTGGCAGTGTTAAGCAATAATGGTTTGGACAATGAAATACCAGGAGACCATTATTTCAGGGGGGAAACGGCAGGGACCAATGCCCAGGATATGACATGCCCTAAGGTACTGATTAGCACTTAGTGCACGAATCCACTCCCAGGCTTCCAAAACATACTGAATGACACCTGGCATCAGGATGGCGATGTTGGGAAAGGCACTGAGAAGCTGGCCTGTCCTGTGTCTAGGAATGTCCTTCTGATCTGAGTGGTGACTTCACAAACACAAGTGTGTGTGTGTGTGTGTGTGTGTCTCTGTGTGTGTGTGTGTGTGTTTGTGTATTTTGGACATCTCACCTAGAATTAGTGGATGACCTGAGGCAGCATGGAAAGGGTTAAACACAGTAAAACATTGTAGAAATGCTTCCCCATAGGAACATGGACCAGCAGTTAAGAACGTGCACTGCTCTCACGGAGGACCAGAGCGAGGTTCCCAGCACACTCATGGGGTGGCTTACAACAGCCTTTAACTCCCAGATCCAGGGGACACGCATGCGCAGATGTGAGCATGTGCACACACACACACACACACACACACACACACACACACTCCTGCATCCAACTCTTCCCACTGAAGACCAGTTTGAAAGCAAGCTAAGGGCTCTTGCTTCGAGCACCTGGCGCTTCTAGCTCTCAACTACTTCAGATGGGTCCATGACCTCGAACCCAGACCACACTCTCATCTGACCTTGCCCACCCTCTCCTTCCACCTGAGACTCAAAGTCCTACCTGGCACAAAAGAGTTGGTAAGGCAGGTGCCGATGGCCAGTACTAAAAATGGTGAGATCATGGTGTACCCTGAGATCCGTCCCTCACTGGAGCCCGGATGGTGGGAAGAGGTGTGGGGACAGTGTCCGCTGTTAGTTGACGTTAATTGATGTTCCGATCCTAGAAGTTAGAAAAGAAGGAAAAAAGGTCTGTGAGCATACCTGGGGCAGCTTGTCCCTTCCTGCCTTTGTTCCTTGATTCTTTGAGCAAGAACTTGCTGAATACCAAAAAGCCATTGTTGGGCCACCACCCTGGGAAGGAAAACCCACAAACAGTTGTGTAAGCATAAATGCGTCTGTACTGCAAACAGATACCACCCCACTTGCTGGGTGCCTGACCTGCCCTGAGGCAGGCTTCTCAGGCTTAACTTTTGACAGAGGACAGAGTCGGCATCTCTTGGAGGGCTGTGCTCCAGCCAGCCCTAGGCTCAGCCCAGAGTCTCTTGGAATTCTAAAAGCTCTCAGGTGTGACTCGCTCCTAGACAACACATCAAGAAGTAAAGTCTACAACTGAGTCCACAGTCTTCTCACTCACCCCTGTGCCTCACAGGCCAGGAATAAAAGAGCCAGAGTTTCTTCACAAGAATTCTTGTACCCAGGACACCAATATTTGCCCCACTCTTTCCAACGCCTTACCAGTTTTTGGTAAGCAATTATAATCAAAAGTATCGGGCTGGTGAGATGGCTCTGCAGGTAAGAGCTCCCGTCTGCTCTTCCAAAGGTGCAGAGTTCAAATCCCAGCAACCACATGGTGGCTCATAACCATCTGTAATGGGACCTGATGCCCTCATCTGGAGAGTCTGAAGACAGCTACAGTGTACTTACATATAATAAATAAATAAATCTTTATAATCAAAAGTATCTATGTAGCCCAGGCTGGCTGAGGATAACCTTGAACCCGATCCTCCTGTCTATGTCCTTCACATCCTGGGATCACAGGGCAATGCCTTGGCAGCTGACGTCCTTTGATTTTTTTTTTTTTTTTTAGTGATCTTCACTTCATTTTTCCCAAAATTATTTCCATTTTTGTTTGTTTGTTTTGGTTCTGTTTGTTTTTTTGTTTTGGTCAGTGCTGGAATCAAGCCCAGGGCTTCACACAAGCTGGACAACTTTGGCTCAGATTCTTCATCTGAGCTTGCATGACTAACACGCTAAGCATCTTCCCAAGGGCCCCTTGGCCATGTGTGTCTTCCGGCTCTGTATCTGTTGAGATAGTCTACCTTGGAGCTGGGAGGTAGCTTAGCAATTAAAAACATTTGTCAAACAAGCCTGGGGACCTGAGTTTGATGCCTGGAACTGACTTTGAAAGTTGTCCTCTGGGGCTGTGGAGGTGACCCGTAGGGTAAAGGCACTTGGCTCAAGTCTGGTGACGTGGTTCAATCCCTGAACAGAACCCACACGGTAGAAGGAGGGAATATAATTCTCACATTGTCCCCGACCTCCCCACATGCACCATGGCACTTTTGAACTTATACACACAGCAACAATAACAACAATAACAACAACAGCAATACATTTGAAGGATGCTGCTCCCCCTCCCCCCATGCTGGGGGTGACAGGGGCGCTTCCTACATCTGAGCTACATACCCTCAGCCTACTTTAAAAATATTTTTTAAAAGAAGGAATCTTTTTTTTTTTTTTTTTAAAGGACTGAAGGAAACACGGCAAACATTAATCGGTGGTTTGCTCTGGGTGGCAAGACCAGGAATAATTATTTCCTCTTATAAATTTGTTTCCAAGTTGCCTAAAATCAGTGTATGAATAGCTTAAGCCTGTTTTTAACTGGCCAAGCACATGGGACAGCCCCCCAGGCGGCTAGCTAGCTACATGATGTCCAAACGTCAGGGTAGGGATGTTAAGGAAGGAGATGCGATTTTCAATATGGAGAGCTTTGTTAGAAATAATGTTACCCTGTCAGTACAAGCCAGGATGTGATCAGCCCATTTGTTATGGGAAACAGAAGTTCCATGTGAGGAAGAACAGATGAGCCACCCATCTACCACCAGCATAAGGGACATTAAAAGGAAGTTTTAAAGGCTCTGTTGAAGGAAGGGTGGGTAGGGATTGGGAGGCAATGCCCTCTATCTAGTGTCTAACTGAACTTGACGCTGAGGTCTGTTTCAGGTGATTGCTAAACTTAAAAAACATTTTTCTTTTTCCTGGCCAGGGAGGTAGCTCAGCAGGTAAAGGCTCTTGCTGCCAAGATTGATGAAGACCCCAGTTTGATCCCTGGGACCCACACAGTGAAAGGAGAGAACCCGACTCTTGAAAACTGTTTTTTGACCTCCAGACAGGTGAAGCGGCAGACCATCCATGGTCCTCTTACCCCCACCACACACACACACACACACACACACACACACACACACACACACACAAGCACACATAGACACAGACACACAAGCACACATAGACACAGACACACACATACACAAGCACACACAGAACACACACACACACACACACACAGACACACACACACAAGCACACACAGTAAAAACACGGGCTGGGCGTGGTGGCCCACACCTTTAGTCTCAGTACTCGGGAGGCAGAGGCAAGCAGATTTCTGAGTTCGAGGTCAGCCTGGTCTACAAAGTGAGTTCCAGGACAGCCAGGTCTACACAGAGAAACCCTGTCTTGAAAAACCAAAAATAAATAAATAATAATAATAAATAAAAATAAAACAACAACAACAACAAAACACTGTGTGCATATTTGTATACACACGTATATGGATGGCGCGTATCTATAGGGGCCAGAGGTTGACACAGAGTGGGCACCTCCATGGCTCTCCATAATGGTTTCTGGAAGGGACTCTCAACTGATAGTGGTATTCACTTGTTGATTAGACTGTCTGGGTGCCAAGCCCCAGGGATCCTCCTGTCTCCATCCACGCATCCCACCAGTGTCAGGGCTGTAGACATGCACTGCCATGCCTGGCTTGGCACATTTTCCCATTGGATGCTGGGTATCCATGCTCACCCATTACACAGTATGAGCTTTTCCCACTGAGAAAAAAAAAAAATCTGTTTTTTTTTTGTTGTTGTTGTTTGTTTTTTTGAGACAGTTTCTCTGTGTAGCCCTAGCTGTCCTGGAACTTGCTCTGTAGACCAGGCTGGCCTGGAACTCAGAGAGATCCACCTGCCTCTGCCTCCCAAGTACTGGGATCAAAGGTGTGACCACCACCACCCAGTGTCTACATTTTTTTTTTTTAATTCTACTTTGGACGCCAGATAGTTTTATAGCAAATCATAAGATCATAAAGTCATGAAGCTGACATAAGCTATGACTGCATATTATTCACAATAAATAATATTATCATTCACAATATTATTCACAATAAATATAAAATCACCTTTTTCAGATGAAGTATAACACGTTCCGCCAACTTCACGTTGCCTCAGTGATTGGCACGCACTTCCCTGTTTTCAAAATAACTCTTTCCTGGCCCAGTCCAGCCACTACACTAGCAACCTCCAGATGAGCGGCTAAGCCTCCCTAATGCAGTTTAATACACCCTTAATACAGTTTCTTGTGTTGTGGTACACCCCCAACCATAAAATTATTTCTGCTGCTACTTCAAAACTGTAAATATCTACTGTTATGAATGTAATATAAACCTCTGATACATGATCCCCAAAGGGGGCCAACACCCATAGGCTGAGAACAGATGGCCTAAGGTCTCCCCTCTCTTATCTGTGCTCCTACAGGGGGCTGGAGTGCTCGTTCACTATCAGAAGCAAGCGTGTCCCCGGATACAACTTTGGGCACCTGGCATCACCCACCACAGCTGAGCACCATCCGGCTGCCGTGAGACCCCTTTTACTCCAGCCAGCCCTTGTTTCCTGTCTCCAACCTGACACACACAGTGGAGAGCTCATGGCTGACGGTGCCTTGCGTGCCACTCCATGTGTGGCGGAGCCAGGAAAGCCAGACCCATGGGCACACAGGGAAGCCAATGGCACAGCCACGCAGGCTGCCGCACCCCTTGGGTGTCAACGGGACCTCTGAGGTGCGGGAGCTGCCTGCTTACTGTTGAGGTGTTAGCTTTGCCAGGGGGCTTAGTTTGAAAATGGAACAGTTGCTCTCTTGCTTTAAGGCATGGGGACTTCTCTGCACGTGGGTTACTGTCTCTAAGGTCGGGAGTTGCCGTTTGGGAACACAGTCAACGCGAGACTGTCTGGTATGGGATTTCCATTGGGGTTCTTGCTAATAACTTCTGCAGCAAGGAAAGAGGAAAAAAAAACTGTCTCCCACAACAGATGAGAAGACCACGGTGTAGAGAGGAGACATAATTAGCCTGTGCTTGTGAAGAACAAGCAGGCGGCAAAGCAAATCTTGACCACAGGGCTTTTGATTCCAGAAATAACGGCAAGATTACTATGGTAACCCCAACCCCTCCATTTCCTCAAGGGTAAAGCAAGGCTTTGAAGTCTGACACAAGAATAGAGTCCTCCAGCGCTACCATGATTAGGGGAGACCCGCCTTGCCACCCAAGCCTGTATGGTCTCCTTGTAATCAAGCAGTCCCCACTGCTAAACCCAGCTTCCCTGATTGGTCCTCTATCATCATGTGACCAGCACTTTCCATTCAGCTAGTGAGAGCTCAGCAGATAAAGGTACTTGCCACTAAGCCAGATGACCTGAGTTCAATACCTAGAACCCACCAGCAAGTTGTCCCCTGATCTCACCCATGTACTGTGACATGTGTGCACCCACGCTGTCTCACATACAAAATCAATATAAGGAAGTTTAAATGAATAGAGGGGCTGGAGAGATGGCTCAGTGGTTAAGAGCACTTCCAAAGGACCTGAGTTCGAGTCCCAGCACCCATGGCAGTTCATAACCATCTGCAACTCTAAGGGCATCAAACGAACATGTGGTGCACAGAAATACATGCAGACAAAGCACTCATACACATAAAATAATAAAGTTAGCGGGCTGGGGTGGGGTAGTGCACACGTTTAAGCAATTGGGAGGCAGAGACAGGTGGATCTCCTAGTTTGAGGCCAGCCTGGTCTACAGAGTGAGTCCCAAGGCTCTGTCTCAGGAAAACCAACCCCCATAAAGAGAGCCGTGGATTATAGGAAGAGTCGCCGTCTGTCCGTCTGTATGGTGCTGACTCCCCATCGTGAGCTCAGTACCTCTTTCTGTTCTCCTGGTCCTTTGACTGATCAGCAGACAGACTTAAGAGGTTTTGTGACATTTATGCGTATGCTTTCCTCTCATGTGGGGGGGGGTTGCCATACATGCCTTGGTTTCTTTAATGCTACGGTAAAGAAATACTGTTTGTTTGTTTTTTTTACGCTTTGACCCTATACGCTTAGCTCACGACAACTCTAAATGTTATGTGTACATATGGGGATTCCTTGGCATTTTCTATGTAGACAAGCAGGTAGTTTACCAAGAGTTTAAGGAGCAGCAAGACAGTTCTGTGGGTTAAGGCGCTTGCCCCCAAGGCCTGACAGCCTGAGTTCGCTCCCAGGGAGCCACAGAATGGAAGAAGAAAACTGATACCCGAAAGGTTCCTCTGACCTCTGCACGAGCACGCGTACATGCGCAGATACGCGCGCGCACACACACACACACACACACACACACACACACACACACACGTGCACACAGAACACCAAGTAAATAAAATATACTGACTTTTTAAGCTTACTTTCTCCTTTCCAGCCCAGTGACTTTTTCCACTGTTCCCCCCCGCCCCTCCCCCACCTTGCTCTGCTCCACTGGTACTTCTAGTGTGAGGAGGGACAGAAAGGTCAGAATAAACATCTCTTCCTTGTTTCCAATTGTAGGGTGAAGAGTTCGTCTTTCGGCACTGAGGTTGGTTTTGTGGGGTTTCGGCACTGAGGTTGGTTTTGTGGGGGCCACTCAGGGACTTTGATTTGATGCAGCAGGTTTGAGGTGTCATTGGGAAGGACAGACAGCTGGAGTTGAGACTGGCAGGTCTTGGCTAGAGGTAGAAAATTTGGGATCAAGGGTATCTGGTGGCTGTTACAACCTCGATGAGACTGGACAAGATCACCTGAGAGGGGACAGGCATAGGAGACATGGTGACAGCATTCAGAAAGCCAGGCTGAAAAGACCTTAGGGGTTTTCTTTCTGTTTTTCCTCTTCCCTCATCTCTCACCTTCTTTCTTGCTTCTAGAAAGAACCCGAGGCCTCACATAGGCTAGGCAACTACTCTGGCCCCCAAAAGAATGTTTTTATGTTGACAGAATGGCGAAAGCCTTGTGCCAAAATGTTACAGAAAGCCTAGAGAGATGGTTCAGCGGTAAAGAGCACTGGCTGCTCTTCCAGAGGTCCTGAGTTCAATTCCCAGCAACCACACGGTGGCTCACAACCATCTGGGATGGGATCTGATTCACTCTTCTGATGTGCAGGAAAACTGAGCACCCATAAACACTAAATAAACAAACAATCTTTAAAAAAAAAAAAAAAAAAAAAACAACCTTACAGAAACCACTATGGATAAACTCGCAAATTCTCTGTAAGACTTGGTTCACTACCCAGCAAGCTCTTGTCCAAAATAAGGAACATGCCAGTAACATGACGTCCAGTCTACGGGTGTGATGTATCAGTCCTAGCTAAAGTAGCTGTCAAACATGCAGTGTGGACAGAGCTTGAGGAAGGACCACAAAGGATCAAACACTGGGGGGTGATAACAGGGGACAGGGACGGGGAAAGGCAAGGGGTGGAAACTGAGGTGTGGCACCTGTGGCGTGAGAAACGGTGTTCAGTCCACTCTCTCTGCACCCAGCACCCAAAAAAGGAATGAGGGGGCCTACTAAGAGGGCTCCGCAGCCTGCATGGTTTGTCTGAGGGTCCCGGGTCTCTGGAAACTGCAGACCCAGACCGTGAAAATCTTTGCACCCTGAGCCTAGAGCCTACAATAGATGCTCAGGCTGGGATGCTGAGCTCTGCCCTCAGGGCCCTGCACTGAGACCACCTTACTGGGAGATAAATCTGTGGCACTGGGAAAATCCTTCAGCCTCCTGCCTCTGCTCAGATGCCTCCCTTCCCCACCCCCCCCCCGACCCCAGAGGTTTCAGGACGAGAGGCTCTAGTGGGCCCAGTCTGGGGGGAGTCCTGGCTTCCCACCACCCATTGTTGGAGTGGATGCTGGCTCCCAGTCCCCTCCCACTGCCTAGCCTGGCCTCTCTACCAGGCTCCCAGCTACGTGATCTGATTATTTAGGACGACAAGAACGCAATGGTTCCAGCTGCGCTGTGGCTTTGGGTGAGGGAGCAGCTACTTGGCAGGCCAGAAGAGAGGCTTCGAGGCTGGGCCTGGGCCTTGACAATGGCACTGAGGCAGTGGCTCCAGAGTTTGGAAGAACGCCAGTCTCTGGCTGGCGTCAATAGAGCCAGGACAATCTAAAAGACAGGACCGAAGATGCCCATGACCGGGCACTATGTCATGTCCACCTGGGAACCCACACGCCCCCCTGCCCCCCCCCCCCCCCCGTCACAGGTTCTGACCTCACAAGGCAGTTCAGAGAGAACTGAGCTGGGGTCCAGCTAGCTGACCAGCACTTACATACCCAGACTGGCTCTGCCTGCTTCTCCAGGGAGGGGATGGCTCTCTTCTGGCCTCAGTTTCCCCACCAGAGACAAGAGAGAGACTAGTGTCCATCTTCTTTCTGTCCTACATGAACAGTCATTTGGGGCAGGGCTCTTGGAAGGGGCAGAGGTTAGGGTATCCTACCTGAGTGGCCTGGCCAGGCGACAGGTGAAGAAACAGAGCAGGCCCAGGGCCAGCACGAACAGAAGGAAGCTACCAACCGCTGTGACCACCACGTCCAGAGTGGGCGACAGGAGGGCCATCTTGGAGTGAAGAGAGCCTTCTGATGTGATTGTCACACAAACCTGCTAGCTCTGCAGCCTGGGGTCAGTGGCTGTGACCTGGCCTTACTGCTGAGTTAATCTCCTGGGATTAGGCAGGAAGGATGAGTTCCCCTCCCCCACTCCAGTCCCGGGAGAGGTTGGGGGGTGGGTGGGGCAGGGAAGGTAGGGCTTAGGGGAGGGGGCGCTGCCCGACGCTGTTCATTCAACTTTGTCCATTCACTCCTCCCTCCAGAACATTTGCTGAGCACCTGCTGAATACCCAACTCCGTTGTTCTAGGTTCTAGAGAGATGACTGACCAGCCAGTGTAGACAAAGCACCTACCATGTGCCAGGCACTTGGTGAGGTAAAAGCTAAAAGGGCCAGAGGTAGGGCTCACATGCCTAGAATGAAGAAAGCCCTGGGCTCCATCAACATCACAGCATAAGTCAGGCGTGATGCCATTTGCCTGTCATTCCAGTACTTGAGAGCTGGAAGCAGAAGGGTCCAGGAGTTCAAGGTCATCCTCAGCTACTGTGTTGTCAACACACTCCAGAATCACCCAGGAGACTAGCCTTTTAGTGTGCCCATGGGGGATTATCATGATTAAACTCAATTTCGGAGATCTGGTGACAGCATTCCCAGGCCAGAGTCCTTGTAAGAAGGAGAAAGAACTTCTTGCCGGGGNGGGGGGGGGGGGGGGGGGGGTTCCCCAATGTAATTGACTGCTTCCAGCTCCCTGCTGTCTTCACTTTCCCACCTCAAAGCTCTATGCCTGGAACTGTGAGCCAAAATGAACCCTTTGTTTGCATTCTGAGACAGGGTTTCTCTGTGTAGCCCTGGCCGTCCTGGAACTCTGTAGACCAGGCTGGCCTTGAACTCAGAGATTCGCCTGCCTCTGCCTCCAGAGTGCTGGGATCAACTGCGTGTGCCACCACCGCCCGGCTCAACACTTCCTTTCTTGAGTTGCTTTCGTCGGGGTATTTTATCACAGCAACAGCAAAGGAAGCTAAGACAGCAATGCAGCCTGGACTACGTGAGACCCTGTCTCAGAAACCCCCAAGTTAGAAAATTAATAATCAATAAAGTTCAGAAAGGAAGGAAGCTCGGATGAGGCCTAACAGCAGCTGTTGCCACCTTTACCCCATCCACAAGCCAAGGAGACGTCTAGGACAAAGTACCTACTGTGTGTCCAACTCCATGTGAACCAAGTATTAGCATCTCCATTGGCAGACAAGGAAACAGGTACAACGGTGGGGATGAACTTTCAGCCTAGGAGCCAGAATTGCACCAGGCCAGTCAGGCTCAAAGCTGGCAGTCACCTGGGAATCCCCTCAGGCTGGAGGCAGGGACTAATGTCTATCTGAGTATCTGAGGGACTAATGTCTCATTTCTAGCCTCTTGGTATCTTGTACTGTCAGCAAAGTGAAAATGGTCCCATCTCACAGACTGAAAAATGGAGGCTCCGAGTCTCTCAGTCCCCACATGCACGTGTTGCATGGGTTACAAGCGCGCGCTTGCACGCATATACACACACAAAAAAAATACATAAATAAAAAATGTAATGAACAGTTAAAAGAGTCAGAGAGGCCCTTGCCCTGCATCTGCCTCCTCTTACTGTTGGGGCTGTGTATTGGCTTCCAGATAATTCCACTAGATTCTTCCCAGGAACCTAGCAACAGCTTACATCATCACCTGCTGCCAGGTGCGAGCCAACCCGACATATGAGAGGGATTGCTCAGCTCCCCCCCTCTTGCCATCTTTGTTTTTATACTTCTCCGTCCTCCTCTTTTCCAGATCCCCTCCCCTTTCCTTCTCCTGCAGTATGTCTTTATTCTAGGCTTCTCAGCGGGTGTGATTCCTCGGGGGGGGGGGGGGGGCAGGGCGGGGATGGGGACATCTTGGCAGGGCCTACTGAGGTGGTCCCTCCCCCTCCTGCTGCAATATACCACGTCATACAGCATAACATTATGAGCACTTAGTGGACAGGACTAAAGGGACACTGGGGAAGATGGGTTTACTGGAGGGATGGCTGACCTCAAGTTGAAAAAGATGGGGACAGATACAGTGACACACACCTATTGTCCCAGCATTCGGGAAGTTAGTGACTCTAACCACCTTTCAGACCCCCAGGGAGAACAGAAGTGCTACTAGAGACAGCTCCCTTGTCAGCTGGCTCGGAGATCTCTCTGAGGCTATGGCTGGAGAAAGTCTAGCAGAGACAGTAGCTTACAGCCACTGTGCCAAGCGGCTCTGAGGAAGGACGGCCTTCCCTTAGCTGCAGTGCCTAGGAGGGCATCTGGACCTGTCTCTCAACCAAGCCAAGTGTCCTTGGTAGTCATTTCTGGCCAGGGCATTATTCAGTCACTGGCGGAAGTTATTTAGGGCCGCTGTGAAGGGCTCGGGGAAAGGACGTGGACTGTGGTCAGATCCAAAAGGAACTTCTGTGGATGAAGGTTAAGGCAGACGCTGGAGGGACAGAACGTGCTTCAGGTCTCCGGCAGCTGACATCCCTTCTTGGTAGGAACCGGACATAGGAGCACAAGGCAGAGAGAGGGCATTGAGGCCTCGGAGAGAGCACCAGCCACCTGGGAACACCCTCAGGCTCGGCACAGCTGTAGACTGCCCTCCCTGTTCTGGAAAGTTCTCTGAAGTCCACCCAAGGACTCTTCTTGTTCCCTCTGCACTTTCCCCTCAGCTCGGCCCACCAGCTTTCCTCACGCCAGGCGCAGCCAGGCATCACCTCCTAACATGGCATGAATGTCTCTGCCCTTGGGCAGTCTGTGGCTGAAGAGGCCGGGGCAGCAGCCAGGAAAGGTCTGCCAGGCCAACAGTGGGTGTTGGAAGACGCGGCCTGGCAGCCCGAGGGCAACACCGGGCCGGGCTGCAGGAGTGAACCTTGTCTCTGCCCCTCAAGCTAGATAACCCCTCAGTACAGAAATCTTACCCCTTCTGTACTGGGCCACTCCCTTGTGGAGAGTTGAGAGTCTGAGAGAGAGACTCGGGGTTACCGTAAAGATTCCGGCCATTTTATCTGTAGCAAAGGTTCAACCTGAACGTGGGGCAGGCAGGTGTGAGGGGCTATAGGGCAGGAATGTAGGGAAGTGAGAGGGAGAATGAGGGAGACAGAGGAGAGCTGGGTAGACACACAGCAGAGTATGCGTGCGCGCGCGCGCGAGACACACACACACACACACACACACACACACACACACAGATTGCCCACATACCTGCTCACCTGAGGCTGAAATGGTCTTTCCTGCTCTATAATGCTCAAAGTTCAGCATCTGGATCGAGGCAGGTCATAGGTCCCTGTCCCCTACGTCCCCTATCCCATCTCATTCTCACTGGGTTCTTCTCACAAGCCCCAGGCAGTGTGAGGCTCTTGCCTGTTTTAGAGAACAGACTAGGGTAATCTAAAAGGTCACCGGGGAGCCTGGCAGTGTAGCTGGGCTAGAGGAGCAGCCAGGATGATGGGAAGCCGAGAGGCAGGATGTGAGGAATTTCAGTCAGGGGCAGTGGCCAAGCAGACAGCAGTTGTCTGACGACAGAGCAGCCTGGAGCAGCCCAAAGGAGCCAAAGCAAGAGCTGGCTTGTGCCTTCACTCACCCTTGTCACCAGTCAGGGTGTGGCTGCCAGAGCTGGAAATCAGAAGACGCTGGGCATGAGGTCTGGGGCTATCGGAGGCTCGCTCACCGGGACACCAGACAGCCTCATGGGCTGGAGCCTAAGCCTAGGGCGGTGATGGGAGGAGAGACGGGGCCAGGAGGGAGGTGGAAGGCCCAGGGCACCACTTTATAGGTACACAGGCTTCCTTCCACCCATGGAGAGGCCAAATCCTGCCTACGGGCTGGAGGCTGAGCATGGGAGAGGTTGAAAGGGGCCATGCATCACTGAGGGGTGTTTCAGTCCCCTGCTCCTTCCTGTGCTGTACCCAGTCTCGGTCCCACTCCCTCGCTTCCCCATCCCCCACCAGGAAACATGGCAGTCCCATCCTAACATCAAAAACTGAAAGGCACAGAGAGGGTGCATGACGTTCCAGAGTCACACAGCACCCTGATGCATCTTCTTCCCATGGGAGGCGATGGTTAGAGGCCTAAGGTGGTCTGCAAGGCTGGGCAGCGATGCTGGTGTTTAGAAGCTGTGCATTAACTGAGGAGAACATGTCAACCGTAGCATTAGAGGACATTCCTTTCTCACCCTGCCTCGAACTTACAGGGTCTGGCTTGGGAAGCCCTAGCTAGCCCAGAGAGAGCTTTGCAGGCAGAGCGTGACGGTGTGTGGTGCGTGTCTTTTATCCCAGAACTGGGAGGCAGAGGCAGGTCGATCTCTCTGATTTCAAAGCTATCCTGGTCTACATAATGACTTCCAGGCTAGCCAGGGGCTTCTTTTTACCCTTATTAACTGGTTTAATCCTACAATACCCGGTAGGATAAACACTCCAGCTTCTCCCATTCCACAGATGGGAAAACTGAGCACAGAGAGGTTAAGTATCTTGCCCAGAGTCAAACAGCAAGTCACCACGCCAGAATTCAGACTTCCACGTGGGTGTTTTCTGCTTTTGGAAGTCCTCTCAGGGTCCAGGCATAACCTCCTACAGCAGCACCCTGACTGACTGGAACTGTTTGGCACATCACATACGCAATAGGGACTGGACGACACCATGACTCAGGACACTCGCTTCCCAAATGTCAGTTTTGGAGTGCTTCCCTTGGATTCCTTGGGGGAGGGGCTCCCCTTACCCCAGAGAGAGATGAATGAGGTCTGCCCAAGGTCACATTCTGGGAAAGGGGTAGAGTCACTTCTTGGATAGGCTGGGTCTAGGTCACTGACCCAGCACCTATTTTAGCCAGCTGGGCTGTGGAAATCCCTGTGGGACTTGGGCAGAATATTGACCCTAAATACACCCTATTTCTCCCACAATCCCCAGCTTCTGTCCATCCTCCGAGGACTCTGAGACACCCTCCCTATCCCCCCAGCTCTGTCCTGGCTGTGTTCCTCCTGGGAGGACCTGGTTAGTCCTGAGACAACCCTGGGGAGGAGGCTGAGGCAGATCTGACTGTGGAAACTGGCCTTGAACTTGTAACGCGCTGGGTGGGCCCGACACAAGCAGAGTCCCAGCTGGCACACGCAGGGAGCACACAGATGCTGGTAGCTGGCAGCGGGTCCGAAGCATCCTTCCCACATTCCGATCGAGCTTGTGACCAGCTGTCGGGCTCTCAGCAGCTGGGGTGTGTGAGGCTCTTAGTAGTGGGGGTGAGAAAGGCAGGAACATAGGCTGGTGATGAGCTAATCAAGATGGGCGTGGTGTCTTAGGTCTGTCGGCCCTAGGGCTTGCTATCTCTCCTGTCAGTTCAAAGCCAAGCTGGACTACATGAGCTCCCGACTCAAAAATTGAAACCCACGGTGGTGTGCTAGGCCAATGGTCACAATGGCTGCTCTTGACATTGTGCTGCAGAATAGGAATTCAACAGGACAAGGGATGATGAGAGAAACCACCATCACCCTTTGTGGCAGAGGCAGGAAGTCAGCCAGCGGAGTTCTGATTGGTGGATGCTCTCTTTGCTCCCAGGGCACAGGGCAAGGTCACACAGCAACTAATAGGATGAGGAGGATGTCTCTCCAGGGCACCTATTACGTGCTAGAAGCACAGGGAACCTACTATGTGCTAGAAGCTTTCTGTGCCATCTCCTAAGGATCCAATGTGGGCAGAACCCTCAGGACCAAGAGCACAGGAGCTCATGGCTCATACTGCAAAGTGTAGGAGAGCCAGGAGCCACCCAGGCCTGGTGGACTCCTCATGAGATGCCTTTGCCACCCTAGCCTCTAACAGGACTGCCTCCACATGGACTGGGGCTGTGACATGGGGTCCCCATGACCACTGAGTTCCCTGGTTCAGCCTGGACTGGGGGTCTGGCAGAAAGCGCATCTCAGACCACGCAGGCTCTCCTCCAGCTCCTCCTGCCTTGCATGTGACCTGTGTTCTGGGGGGCGGTGTGTGTGTGTGTGTGTGTGTGTGTGTGTGTGTGTGTGTGCACTATCCCATCTAAGAGTCTGGTAGCACTCCCAAACGTCCCTCCCACCCTGGTCTGCTCCTCTGTGATTACCATTCTGTAGAGAGAGGGAGCCACGGAGGCTGCCCCAGGCTGCCCTCCCCATCCCTTGGACAGGGATGAACACTCCACAAAGCTTCCAACATCAGCTTCTGAAACAGGACCTCTTTAGTGTTCTCTGTTGCCACCACGGTGACATGGTGACACCTGCTGTCATCCATTCCCCTTCCCAACAGGGGAAGCCCTCCTCCTTTCGGCAGCTGCAGGTCAGGTGACTGGCAAAGGCTGGGACGGTTTCCATGTGGATGTCAGGGCACTGTGGGTGTGAAGTGAGGAAGCCCCAGAGGGGAACCTGGCCTGGGTGATGGGCTAGAAACCTACAAAAAAACCCGTGAGTTGGACGCTGGATCCAGATCCTGGCCACAGGCGCGCCTGAAGCTCACCTCTGAGTGGGAGCCAGTACATTCTCCTATTGTTTGCTTTGGTTTTTCTGTTGCTTGGAGCCTAGACTCTGCACTCAGAACTCCAGTCCAGAGGGTTTCCCTCAGCTCCTCGCACTGTAAACAATCGCACCGGGTCGGTCATGTTCAGACGGTTGTTTCCGCCAAAGGGAATAAACGGGACAACTAGTCAAAGGTGGGCGAAGACACACGTGTGGAATCCGTGGCTGTGCATGGCGGTGCCTGTTTGTGATCCCAGGTTCTCTGGAAGCAGAGGCAGGAGGATTGCTCAAGTTCAAGGCTAGCATGGGCTACAAAGCAAGTTCCAGGCCAGCCAGGACTATATAATAAGACCATGTCAGAAAAGAAAGGAAAGATAGATGGATGGAAGGGAAGAAGAAAGGACATATGGATAGAAGGAAGAAAGCAGGCAGTCAAGGAGGTGGGTGGAGGGGAAAAGAATTAGAGGAAATTCCTGAATTCCTGGGTAGGTTTGCCCAGAATAGAGACACACACCTCCCCACGGGTTGGTATGGGCTCCGGTTAACATTAGTATTAACAGGCCCAGTGCCTGAAAATGTCCTGTCTGCCCACTGGGCCCTTCAGCCTAGTGGTTAGTCAGTCCCTGGAAGTCACCAGTACAGAACTGTAAGACATCCATCTCAGAGAAGAAGTCAGAGGCACAGGAGTGACATGAGTCAAGTGACATGCTCTAGGTCCCTGAACTGAAGAGGGGCAGAACCAGCTATGTCCCAGATGTCCCTGGCCCCAAGCCCAGGGCCTTTGCCCCTGGTCCCTGGGTAGCAGGGGCAGGGCTAGCTGGTTGTCCTTTGAGGCAGTTTGTTCCACCTGACAGCTTTCAAAACTGTTTAAAAAGTTAAAAGGAACAGACCTGCACAGTGTCCCCCAGCGGACCCAGGGACATCAGCAACCTCCTGTGTCCTAGGGCTTCTCTGGTATTTAAACAATGGTCCCTAGCTGCTGTTCATTGAGCAGCTAATGCCCACCAGGGGTCAATAGGTCAAACCCCTATCAGGGGTGAGACTGAAGTGAAGGCGGGTCACCTGTGATGCGGGAAGAGACGGAAGGGACGGAAGGCAGGCTCAGAGAAGGGCTCTCTCTCGGAACCCATATTCCAGAGCCCTTCAGTTCACACTGTGGCCCTCAGGGGCTGCTGCACTCACACCCACAGAAGAGAAAACTGAAGCAGAGAGGCAGAATCACAAGCCCAGGCAATCTAGAGCAAGCAGCGGGAGTAAGGCCCCTGGCATTGCTTGTGGGCTCAGCCCATCCTTCCAGCCCAGGCTGGGGGCCTCCTTTCCTGGGGCGTCTTCTGCCCCTCTCCACAGCCTCAAAACCCCTTAGGGTTTATCCGAGACCACGTAAACCCTAAACTGCCAACCCACTCTTTTTTTCTTTTTTTCTTTTTCTTTTTTTTTTTTTTTTTTTTTGGTTTTTCGAGACAG
>NC_034595.1:88742912-88748463 GCF_900095145.1 Mus pahari
TGTAGACCAGGCTAGCCTCGAACTCAGAAATCCACCTGCCTCTGCCTCCCAAGTGCTGGGATTAAAGGCGTGCGCCACCACGCCTGGCTCACTCTTGTTCTGACTCTGCCATTAACTTCTGTCCCATCACTGAAAGTACATTTGCATGAAGCCTACCCGCACACAGCTGGACTGCACATGTGTGGAAGGGGGGGGGAGCTTCCAACCCATTTCCCCTACCCAGCTCAAGAGGTAGTCTTCCTAGTTCTGGTGTGGGTGAAAGAGAATCTTGGTCTTAGAGCTGGCAGACCTGGGGCCCCTTGTGATACCTGCCCCATCTCACAGATGTGATGCAGAGGTATATACTCTAAGGCTCAGTCCATAGGATGTAGGTGGAAAGTGCTTGCCAGGTTTTATTATTTCCTGATTTTTGCAGTGTTGGAATGAAACCCAGGGCCTAGCCCACGATAAGCGAACACTCTACCACTGAGCTATACCACTCGGTGCTTTGAGATAGGTAGTCACGTGGTCGTCCTCATCTTAGGGTACACAGAGAGGCGAAGGAACCTGTCTAAGATCACACAGCACAGGAGCAGCAGAGCTAGGTCCAAAGTTTTCAACTCCAAAGTTCAAAAGCAGCTTGCCATTGTGCTGGGCTGAAACTGCTGAGGTTTCAGGAGACGCCACCCGACGTAAAAGCCACTCAACACAGGCCGGCAAAGGGACAGCCCAAGGCTTTCAGGCTTTTCCCCAAAGAGGTTATGTGACCTTTACACATAGTCACATAAGTCACACAGAATGGGGGCAAGAACTCAGGGTCTCTGTCGCCAGGGTGATGGAGTCAGCAGGCAAGACTGAGTGAACCACAGGCAGGCAGCCGGTACGAAGGTCTGGAGGCCACGAAAGACGGGAAGGACTGTGAGTGACCCAGTGTGTGTCATGGCTGAGGAGGAGACGTGTGTGTGTGTGTGTGTGTGTGTGTACGTGTGTTTCTTCTTCTTCTTCTTCTTCTTCTTCTTCTTATTATTATTATTATTATTATTGATGATGATGAGTGATCCAGTTGTGTCATGGCTGCAGGGGAGACTGACTCTGTGTGTGTATGTTTGTGTGTGTGTGTGCTTGTGTGTGTCTTCTTCTATGGTTATTATTATTAAGACAGGATCTCTATATTATTATTAATAATATAGGATCTCTCTATCTATAGCCCTGGCTGGCCTGAAACTCACAGTCACTTTCTTCAGGCACACCAGAAGAAGGCATCAGATCCCAATCCAGATGGTTGTGGACCACCATGTGCTTGCTGGGAATTGAACTCAGCACCTCTGAAAGAGCAGTCAGTGAAGCTAACCACTGAGCCATCTCTCCAGCCCTGTCTTGCCCTATCTCCCACCTTGGGCTCTCAAGTGAGGGATTACAGATGTGAACCTCTGTACTCACTCATAGGTGCTGGGATTACAGAGAGAACTAGGCTTTTCCTCCAGGTTTAATTCGGTCACCTTCTCCTTTTCTGGGGTTGTCTCATTTGTAATGTTTCTAATGTCAAAATTTCAAGGCAAAATTTCAGCACCCACATGGTGGCTTCACAACCATCTGTAATGGGATCTGATGCCTCTTCTGATGTGTCTGAAAACAGCAACAGTATACTCATATACATAAAATAGATAAACTTAAAAAAAAAATCAAGGTTTGGATTTGAGGCACAGCTCAGTGGTGGAGCACTGGCCCTGGGTTCCATCCTGGCACTGAAAAAGTGAATTTGTTAAAGGTACAGGTCCGTCTCTTCTAGACTGGGCTAGAATTCAGGGCTGATGGCTCGTGAGTGCTTGTGACTGCTCTGGAGGTCAGGTCACTGTGCTCAGAGTGTGATGGGGGCGCACCTGAGCCTGCACACCTTCATCAAAAGTGAACAGTGTGGCCTGAGAGTGTGGCTCAGTGGGTAGAGTGCTGACCTAGCATGTAGCAGGCTCTGAGCTGGATCCTCAGCACCACACACGCACAGCAGAGTGGTCCATGCCTGTAATCTCAGCACTCAGGACAATCACGAGTTCCAGGTCATCCTTAGCTATATAGTGATCTTAAAGTGAGCGTGAAACCAGATTGGGTCATATCAGACCCTGCCTTTAAGATAGATAGATAGATAGATAGATAGATAGATAGATAGATAGATAGATAGATAGATAGATTTATAAATAGAGAAATAGAGAAATAAATAAGGCAGGGCTTAGACAACTCTTGAGGAGATAGAAGCTCCCTGCAGATGGAGCTGGGCCTGTGTGTTCTGAGTGGAGGACACAGATGCGTGGAAACCAGACTGACTTCTCAGCTCTTCTTTGGCCAAGATGCCCATATACTTGGGCATGCACTCACTGCCCCTGGACCACCATAGCCAGCACCCTTAGGAATGAATAGCCTAGACAATGTTAAAGATGTGCAGGGTCACAAGGAGAAGGGGACCCACAGACATAGTCACCCTACACATCCCTGATCAGACAAGGGAGGATTCTGACCTGAGTGAATGGCTCTTTCCCTCTAGGCTCCTCCCTGGGGAGAAAGGAAGGCTCAGACCTGAGGTATCAGCAGAGGGAATTAACCTGACCACACCTGAGTATAGTCTATCCTTTTCTTGGGGCTGAAGATGGGATTTAAACCTATCCCTTACCCCCAAACACAGTACCCACAAAACAGGTGGGCCCCAGATAACGCATATTGGTCACAGGAACATACAACAACACTGTTGATTTTTGTATGTGGAGGTAAGAAACAGGTTTTTGAAACAGGGTTCCTCTGTGTAGCCCTGGCTGTCCTGGAACTCACTCTGTAGACCAGTCTGGCCTCGAACTCACAGAGATCTGTCTGCCTCATGCCTCCGGAGTGCTGGGACTAAAGGCATGCCCCACCACTGCCCGTCCTGTAACTTTTTAAAGACTGGGTCTCTCTATGGAGCCCTGGCTCGTCTGGAAATCTCTGCGTAGACTAGGTGGGCCTTAACTCTGCCTCCTGACTGCTGGGATTTCACATGTGTACACCACACATGGCCAGCACCATTGTGTGTGTGTGCGTGTGTGTGTGTATGAGTGTAGGCCAGTGACAGCCTCAGGTGTTTGGGACAGTGTTCCGCTGTGAACACCAGGCTAGCTGGCAAGTGAGCCAAGGATTCTTCTGTTCCTGCTTCATGTCACCCTGCAGGAGTGTTGGAGGTGGACACTACAGTAACCAGCTTGACACATGTGTATCAATTGTGTATCACAATGTAGCAATTTGACCCTAAGTACTCAAAGGAATGAAAGTCTATCTGCCTGAGAATCCCTATAGGAGCATTCAAAGGCACCGCTAATTTGTAACAGCCCAGATCGGGCAGTGGAAACATAAAATAGCAAGTGAACGAATGGACAATGATGTGTTGTCGCCATCTGGACCAGCTGCACAATAGAGGAAGGGGCTTCTGATCCAACATTTCAGAAACATAAAAGAGTGGTAGAGTTTGCACTTAGAATGTACAAGGCCAACAGACAGACAGGCAGACAGACAGACTGTCATCACAGACAAGAGAACTACTACCAGAAAATGTTCAACTTTTATGTGAATAAATGTTAAAATGTAGATTAAATGCACACATTCCTAAAACTAGAATTTACCAACGCTGACATAGGCAGATGTAAAAGAACCTGAATAAAGAAACGGAGACCACGTGAAAAATCTCTCCACAAGGAAAACGCCTGCTGAAGATGATCTCATCGGTAAATGCTACCAAATTTCAAGAAACAACTGTTCTTGATTTTACTCGAACTTGGGCAGAGGGAGGGTAAAAAACAACCATCCAGTATGATGACCACGGTCGCCACAACCCTCAAGCCCAGAGGGATGGACCATTCTAGACAATATGTCACCGGCGCAAGCTGAATGCACACTCAGCAAAACCAGTCAGGTCCCCCCAGCTAGGTCCGTCCCAGGAGCGCGCATGTTCAGAGGTTTCATGGGAAAATCTTTTATACGACGGATGACATTAACAGATCAAACAAGAAAAGCCATGTAATTATCGCGAGCATCTCAAAATGATTTTTAAAGGCATTTAATGCACTCTAAACACAAATTAAGATTCTTTTAAAAGCTCCCAGTAGAGGTTGGCGGTGTAGCGGGGTAGCTCAGTTGCTAGAGCGATTGCCTAGCATGCACAGAGCCCTGGGTTCTATGCCAGCACATCAGCCGGGGAGGGGGGTGCTCACTGGGGTCCCAGCACTTGGGAGAGGAGGGCAGGAAGGCCAGAATCTCAGTCAAGGTCACTTATCCCGTATGTATATGCATATGGAGTTCAAGAACCTAGTTATAACCACTGTAGGCACACACTTGTGCTTGAGTGTGTGCATTCATGCATGCATCTCTTTCTCTCTCTCTCTCTCTTTGTCTCTCTCTCTCTCTCTCTGTCTCTCTCTCTCTCTCTCTCTCTCTGTGTGTGTGTGTGTGTACAAGTTTGTGAGTATGTGGAGAATGCCTCTTAGGAGTTGGTTCTCTCCTTCCACAGTGTGGGTCCTGAGGATTGAAAACTTGTCTTCATTCGGGCTTGGTGGTAAATGCTTTTACCAACTGACCCTTCTCTCACCCCCCCCCCCACCTTTCTCTTTTGAGGCAGGGTCTCTCCCTTCAACCTGGGATCATTGATGAGGCTGGCCAGTAAACCCCAGGCTCAACCTGTCTCTATAGTCACATTGGGTTACACATCTATTACCAAGCCCCACTTTCTACACAGGCTCTCCGATTGAACTCAGAGACTCAAACTTGTGTGGCAAGCATTTTACCACCTGAGCCATCTTCGCAGCCCCGGATTCATCAGGAGTTTCTTCCACATCAGCAGCAGTCTGAGAACCAAAGCCAGTGATCATGAATAGAGGCTGAGAGGATAGCTCCGGGAAGGAGTGTTTGCAAGCTTGAGATGTTGCATTCCATCCTTAGCACAAGATAAAATAAATAAATGCTGTGGGAATAGTCATCCACGGGAGGTTTTATGCAGAAGAGAAGGAATGAGTCACAGATACATGAAAAAATATGGCTGAGCCTCAGCAATGGAAGAATGAGAGCAGTTAGAATTTACATGTGGTATGACACTCCTTCATAAAGTTGAACGTGTATTTTGTAGATGCATGCCACTATACATATGATTCTAAACACAAACCCCTCAGACAAAGCAGAACATGGGAGGAAGCTCAGTGAGTAAGGTGCCTGTCTGCACAGCATGGGGACCTGAGCTCAGATCCCCAGAACACTCTGGAAAGCAAGCCAACCAACCACAGGATGTGACAGCGCATGCTGCAACCCCAGAGGAGAGGATTCAGAGATGGGAAAATTCCTGAAGCCCACCGGCCAGCCAGTCTATGAGCTGTGAGTTCAGTGAGAGACCTCTCACAAAAAGGAAAGATAATCCGGGCGTGATGGCGCACGCCTTTAATCTAAGCAATCGGGAGGCAGAGGCAGGTAGATTTCTGAGTTCAAGGCCAGACTGGTCTACCGAGTGAGTTCCAGGACAACCAGGGCTACACAGAGAAACCCTGTCTGGAAAAACAAAACAAAACAAAAA
>NC_034595.1:88748543-88758882 GCF_900095145.1 Mus pahari
TGTGCACACACACACACACACACACACGCACAACTGCACCCACACTAACAAATACACACACCATACACATACATACATACATGCATGCACACATGTAAGCATACATACACACACACACACACATATATATATAGACATATAGACATACGCAGAAAAAATGGATAAGAAGCCATGGACATGGTATCTACCTATAAGCATACAATATTATCACTAATAACAATCAAGAATACTTGTCTGGCCGTGGAGGTGCATGCCTTTAATCCCAGCACGTGAGCACAGTGTATAGATAAATATATATTAATGGTGTAAGAGCTGGATATCACGCCACACACCTGCAGTCCCAGCACTGGAGAGGTGTCGGCAGGAGGATCAGGAGTTCGAGGTCAGCCTCTGCTACATAATGAGTCTGAGCTCAACCAGGCCTATATGAGACACTGTCTCAAAAACTAGGGCTAACTAGCAGCCCACAGTCAAAAGACTAATTTAAACCTTTTTTTTTTTTTTTTCAAAAGAGCTGAGATATTTTTTAAAAAGATACTGGATATTTTTAAAGAGGTCACTTTTAAAGTGTTTGAATTTGTTAAGGCTGTGGGGGGCCTTTTAAGTTTGTAAGTTGTTTTGCATTGTGACGTCTTCATTAATGTGGAATCTCGGGGACAGGAAAGGCCGTTGCTTAACAGTGATGCTTTTGTGTGTCGAGTTGACAAGAGGCCAGCAGTGCTAGCTAGCTTTATGTCAACTTGACACAAGCAGGAGGCATAAGAGGAAGGGAGAAATGCTTCTATAGACAAACCTGTAGGGTATTTTCTTAATTGGTGATTGATGTGAGAAGGCCCAGTCCATTGTGTGTGGGGCCACCCCTGGGCTGGTGAGCCTGGGTTCTGTGAGAAAGCAGGCTGAGCAAGTCATGAGGAGCAAGCCACTCAGCAGCATCCCTCCATGGCCTCTGCATCAGCTCCTGCCTCCAGGTTCCTGCCCTACGTGAGTTCCTGTCCTGACTTCCTTCAGTGAACAGAAATGTGGAGGTGTTACCTGAATAAACCCTTTCCTCCCCAAATTCCTTTCGTCCTGGTGTTTCATTACAGACATAATAACCCTAACTAATGCATGAATTTATCCATGCAAGCAACTCAGTGATGGAGCAATGCTTGGAGATAGGTTGGCCACTGACCTATCCATTGATCCCTGGTCCATAAGGGAACAGTGAAGAGACCCTCAGCATGTATCTATACCGTGCCAAGCAGACATAAGAAAAGCCTGTACTCATTCTGGCTCAGAGAGGCCCAAGCAATCCTAGGAATTAATAACCACGTTGTTCTCGCTGTTTCTGAGGCTCAGTACAGCCACCACACATATCCCAGGCCAGGTCACTAAATCCCACACTCCACCTGCAGAGCAAAGCAAGGGTACAAGGCTCGCCCTAAATGCTTAGCAGCCATTTCAACCCAGTGTGGAAAGAGACTGGTAGGTGTGAGCAAGCCTAGATTTAGTTTGGTCTCTCTTTTGGGGGACCATTCCTCTCCCTGGGCCTTTGCTGTCCCATCTGTACCTGAAGGGGGCAGGAGCAGTGAGCCACCAAAGCCACTCTGTTGTTAAGAGGCCACCAACAAGCAGGAGGCCACTCACCTCTGCAGTCATCCAGCAGGTCCTGTCCATCTGCCATCCATATGGGTTAAAAGCCACAGATGTGCCTCTAGGTCCTACCCGTCCTTCTGATATCACCTCTAGCTCCACCCACCCAACCTCTGGGCCAATTTCTCTTCCCTGATATCTTATCTTTTCCCCTTTCTTTTGCTTTATTCCATTTCTGAGGTATTTTTGAGATAGGGTCTTGTGGAACCTCTGAGGCTGACCTTGAACATCTGACCTTCTGGCTGCCGCCTTGAAATGCCCAGATTATAGGCCTGTGTCCCTATGCCTGGGCTATTCTCCTCTCATGATTTAGGGTTTGCTCTGGACCTCCTAGAGCACTCTTTGTACAGGTCTTTGTGTGGCTCCTTCTCGTTCACTCTCCAGGTCAAAGGTCACCACCTCCAGAACCTACCCCTAATTCCCCGCCAGTTCCAGAGTCCCCAGCGCAGGGAATCCTTTAATCGTTAATAATCCCTTCTCCTCCGCTCCTATTGATTATAAACCGTTACCTTCTCTTCTGTCTTCTCCCAGGCGATGGAGCTCAGACAGAGTCAGGCATTACTGTGGCTCCTAAACCAGACCTAAATAGGGTAAAAGCCACCTTCCCCGAGGGCCCTTTCTGCTTATAGTGCCACAGGCGAGTTAGATGGTCTCTCTTGTTATTTCCTCCATCCAAAGCACTGGTTTTGTGTAGGTTGCTGGACCTGGTCAACTCCCCCGAGTTGGGAACTGCCACATCTGCTGGTAATGAATATACTACCCCAGGACCTTGTAGGCACTGGGCTAGAGACAAGTCTGTGGATGTAACTCACGTGGTAGACGACTTGCCTAGAATGCACAAAGGCCTATGTCCCATCTGCTGCTGCACTGCATAAACCAGGTGTGGGTAGTGGACACCTGTGAGCCCAGGAGGGAAGTGGAGGCAGGAGGATCAGGAATTCAAGGTCCCAGTTAGCTACATCATGAGTTTGAGGCCAGTCTATGTTAGACATTCTGTCTCAAAAACAAAAACAAAAACAAAAACAAAAAAAACAAAACTAGGAGCTGGAGAGATGGCTCGTTGGTTAAGAGCACTGACTGCTTTTCTAGATGACCTGGGTTGAATTCCCAGAACCCACAACTGACTGTAATTCCAGTTCCAGGGGAATCCAGCATCCTCTTCTGGTCTCTGTGGGACCAGACATACATGTGGTACACAGACACCCATGCAGGCAAAACACTCACGCATATAAAATAATACAACAAAATGTAAAAAGTTAATAAGTAGTATATAAAAAAATAAATGTTTGTTGATTGGCTAAATGAAGGTCCTCTTGCATTCCCCTCTTCCCTACCTCCTGACCCTTCTCCCTTCTCTCCATTCACAGGTACCAGAATACTGGCACCCACTGAGGGGCCGTTGAAATGTCACCGCAGGGGGCTGGAGAGATGGCTCAGCAGTTAAGAGCACCGACTGCTCTTCCAAAGGTCCTGAGTTCAATTCCCAGCAACCACATGGTGGCTCATAACCATCCGTAACAAGATCTGACTCCCTCTTCTGGAGTGTCTGAAGACAGCTGCAGTGTACTTACATATAATAAATAAATCTTTAAAAATAAATAAATAAATAAATAAATAAATCTTTACCCAAAAAAAAAAAAATGTCACCACAGCAGGAATTTCTTGGGACAAGTGTGTCCTGCTTCCTCCACCTAGCAGAGAGGCACTCCAGATGGAGAGGGACAAAGCCCTACCTAGCAGAGCTGCCTCTGTCCCAGGCACCCTCTGGGCTTAGGCGGCCACAGCCACTGGAACAGATATTTCCCCTGGAGTCTACCCGGGGCAGCTGGAATGTGCCACAGGACACAGAGGCTGGCAAAGGTCTTCACTGTGAGCCCTGCTTGGCCAAGAGCCACCGGGAAGCACTTGGTTATTCAGATGGGGTAGCTGCCCAGGGGGAAAGGGTGCCCTTCCCCCACGGCAGGGAAGCAGGGCAGCCAGTCCTGCACAGCCTGAGAACCCATAGCGGGAGGAGGAAATTGGAGAGCAAAACTCTTGCATGAGTCACTGAAGGGAGATTCCCCGAGCCCAGGAAAACTCTGGAAGCAGGAGACAGAAACTCAGCAGAATCAGGCCCAAAGCCAGAATCCTGGCTGGAGGCTGGGCCAGTCCCGCCACCCAGACTCCTGAGTGGCCTTCCCTGACCCAGAGACACCAGGATTGCCCTACCGGGTCTCCACCCTCCCCACCAGGAGCCCCAGGGGACAGATAAACTGCTTGCCAGCTCTGGGTTAAGGGGTGGTTCAGTGACTCCCTGGGGGTATTGTGAAGTCTAATCCCAGGGCTTGCTCAACTCCTGTCCCCCCTAGGTCTGGCTCCTGAAGAAGCAACAGGTTCAAGAGAGCAGGCATATGGCCCACAGCACAGAGATTTTGTCGGGGGCTCTAAGTGAGCCCAGCCCAGAATCTGGAGCCAGGCTGCTGCCATTCAATTTTGGATTAACATTTCTGGAACTGCATGGCCTTGGGGGTATCCCCTTCCCTTCCCGTGTTCCTTCACCTTTGAAGAAAGGGGTTCCAGAACCTACTTCTTGGAGATATTGGAAGCTACCGAGAAAGCATGGGCAAGCCCTTTTGGCAGCCTGTACTGTCTGGGGCTTTAGTGAATGACAGCTCTCAGGAGTCACAACACTAATAAACAGATTAGGAAGAGTCAGGTGGGGAGCTCTGCACCAAACATTCCCAAGGGAGACATAGTATCTCTTCCCCAAAGTCAAGCCCAGACTGATGCAAACTAACCCAGGAACCAGAGCAGACAGAGTTCAAGCTGTAGGTTCGAATCCCAGCACCACCGCTGGCCAGCCCTGCAGCCCTGGGCATTTCAGGGTTCCTGTGTGACACACCTTGCAGGGCTCCCCACCCATCTTGAGACTATGAGACCTTCCTTCCTCCCACCGCCATCCCCCCCCCCCAGCTTAAAGACAAGGCAGTGCTGTGCACTGTCAGCTCTGGGTGGTGCCAGGGAACCTACAAGCTGGCACATTGCATTGGGTCTGCCCCAGATGGGGAGAGGTGACAGGCCCGATTGTCTTCTCTAGCAATGTCTCTAGACCCAGCCTCCAGGAATGTAAGTGAGGGGCCTCACGGAATCGAGGGCACTCTTCCCCTCCCTTCCCTATGTATTTATTACACAGAGTCCTGACTCTGCCCTTACCTAGGCTTGCCTGCCTGAGGGCAGCCCAGTGAGGTGCCAGGAAGCCAGCAGGAGGCTCCCAGAATCCTCCAGATGCCATAGCCTAACAGCTGCGGTGCACACCCAGACCTGCCATTGACTGACCAAGTCCCCTCATGTGAGCAAAAGTAGTGACAGCAACAGAAACCCTCCTCCCAGGAGAGGCATTGAGGGGGTCACTAAGTTACTACACCTACTACACGTCAGAGCGGCTGTGACAGTAAGTCAGGACCTCTGTCCTTTCTCTTCTGAGAGCGTTCCTGGTTTTCAGATAGTCTCCCTCTGCCAGCTTCTACCCGGGCTATCACTGACGCTTGTTCCGATGACGGTCACAAGATCCACCTTGTGCTCCGCACTGGACTGGGCGTGTGCTCTCTTGGAGGAGTTACAGGGCTTGGGGCAGCTGGAGTACACATCTCACACCCTCAGGCTCTGATATTTGAACTCTTGAATCTGGGGTGGGGCTCTGCATTAAGGGACCTGAAAGGCGAGAGGGCTCCTATATTGTGTTCCTTGGAGCACACACAGCCTTGGGGATAGTCCAGATGGCCAGTCTTTGTACTCGATAGCCATTGTCTGACCTGGAGAATATGTACTTAACTTCTCTGAGCCTCGGTTGCAAGAAATAAATGAATAACTATCCATTAATAGGCTTAGAACAAAGCTGGCCTCCAGATCTACCATATTTTTTTTTTTAGATTTATTTATTTATTATATGTAAGTACACTGTAGCTGTCTTCAGACACTCCAGAAGAGGGCGTCAGATCTTGTTACGGATGGTTATGAGCCACCATGTGGTTGCTGGGATTTGAACTCGGGACCTTCGGAAGAGCAGTCGGGTGCTCTTACCCACTGAGCCATCTCACCAGCCCCAGATCTACCATATTTTAAACAAACATGCACAGATGAATACATCAGTTACTCCTCTGCAGACCTATGATGGAGCTAATCAGTATGTGAGAACCGTGACCGAAAGTCACTCAAAGTCACTTTAAAAAAAATTGATCTCAGTGGAATTTTATTCTTCAAATATATTTATTCATCCAATAAGTATGTAATGAAGTATCTACCATGCACCAGGGAACAGGTACAGGTGGGTTCAGCAAATTATCCCTGGGACTGGCTATCTATCTATCTACCTATCTATCTATCTTTGGAGTGTCAAAACAGTCTTGCTTTATCTCTCAGGCTTGCCTAAACTCTTTATCTTCCTGCCTCTAAGTCCCAATGGACAGGCCAGGGCTATGGAGAGCCTATGTCATGGATGGAGCAAGGAAGGCCACAGTGGAGTGAGAAGGGCAGCCAGGGTGAAGCCAGGAGTGGAAGTCTTCACAGGTCCTTGGGCTGCAGAGCTGGTGGGCTATGGGAAGCCTGCCAGGGGTATGGCCTAGAAGTGCGAGGCCCTCGTTCTCGTTAGTGTTCTCTATGGGGCCCTGCCCTCCAAAAGCTCACACTTAAGCCAGGCACCCTTGTGAGAACAGATCTTACCCACCAGGCTCGAGAACTCTGACCAAGGTCTAGCCTAATATTGGTGAGGCCATAGCCCCAGGAGAGCACCCTGCAGGGAGCCTGGGCAGGAAAGGACAGAGCAAAAAGATTTGGGGACTTGCCTGAGAAGGCCTTTGGCTGGGCTCCTGACTTAAAGTTTAGGGTGGCTTTAACAATCAGTCTGACCTCTAGCAAGTTGCCTTGCCTCTCTGAGCCTCAGTTTCCCCTCTTGCTAAATGAAGACATTATTTTCAGGCATGACCAGCCTTTTGACACTGCCAACTAAAAAATTCACACTCAAAAGGCCCATAATTACTTCTTTTTTAATATATTTTAATTGCAAAACGTCCCATAATTTTGGACCACTTTCTTAGCTGTCCCCAGCTATTCGCCATGAGCAGTCTATGGGCTGTAGACAGGACACATCTGTAAGGCCCAGTATGGTGGGTGGTATACCTTTAATCCCAGCACTCAAGAGGCAAAGGCAGATGAATCTCTGTGAGTTCAAGTCTAGCCTGATCTACATAGCAAGTTCCAGGTCAGCCAGGGACACAGAGTGAGACCCTGTCTCAAAAACCAAATAGAAGAGGAGGAGGAGCAGGAGGAGCAGGAGGAGGAGGAAGAGGAGGAAGAGGAGGGAGAAATGGCTTTAGAACTTGATGGCAAAAGCCTAGGAAGGCAGGCTAGATGTTAAAGTGGCGAATTCATCTTGTGTGGTGGACTGAAATAAACCGGGCAGGCATCCATACAGGAAACAGGGCAGGCCCAACCTCACTCGAGTTAAATCAACACTCCTGTACCCCAACCCCACCCCAGGCGGAAAGAATAAGCCAGGCACTCCCTGTGTGATCCCTGGCCCACCAATCTCCCTCTCTGAGCCTCAGTGGTCCCCCTGTGAATCCACAGAGGGGCCCTGCACTGAGCTGTGGCTTTATAATGGAGCACACGCTTAGAACACATGAGGTCTTGGATTCCAGGCATGTCACCTCATTGGTGACACTGGTGACCCAGGAAGCATTAACATGGAGCCTGTTTGTCCCAGGACTACCTGGGAAGCAAGCTCAAGCAACGCACTTCCCCTGAGCCTTTTTTTTTTTTTTTTTTTTTTTGGCTAAAGCCTTGGGCTGTTCTTATAATTAACCGCATGGGTGTATATAAACAAGGCTAGCAGAGGGGCTGGGGGATGAGACACACAGTAGGTGTTCCTCTCTGTTACCATTATTGTTACTACTGTTGATGTTATTAGGGAGAGGAGGGCAACCTTCAGCTCTTTCCAGGAAAGCATGAAGCAGCCCCTTCTTTACCCATCTTACTTAAACCAAAGCAGTTGCCAGGCCCACAAACCAGAAATCCTCTTTAGGCTAAATGTGGGGTCCCGCTGTGGCCCCGTAAAAGGTCTTACACCATACCAAAAGCAAGTTCAGGCACAGTGAACCTCGTAGTTAGTCCTTCCTGCGCTCTGATTGAAGGGCACCATGACATTTGAGCCAGTGCCACCTGGGCCTGCCCCGCCTGGACCTGCCCTGCTTCTACGACATCACTAAATTAATGTGGTTCTGGGTTGTCCTTTCCTCCCAAGTGCCAGTTCTCTTTTAGTGACTCACGGCTATCTGGCGTACTATGCTGTTAGCGGAAGGAACTTCAGCAGGATACAGAGCATTGGTTGATTAATGATGTCTGACACAGGTGCAGAGCAGGGGCAGGACAGCATGCCTATCAGCTTTGTGTCACCCAGGAACTAGGAGAGTCATAAGGCCCCGTCTCATTTGCATGAATGATGTTTTTCAGGAAAGACACTAGAAACCGAGACAACCAAGACAAGAGGACAAAACTAGGGTTGCTGATCCATGCCCTCTGGGTGCTAAGGGTGATTCCTCCGAGGACTGCAATGGCCTGCTGGACCAGGAAGGGGTGCAGCCAGGCTGAGAGTCATTTGTCTAGGAGAGCAGATGCTGATGCAGAAGTAATTCCCCGTGGTGCTTGGGCCCCTCCTTCTGGGGACCCCAACCCTCTGTTGCAAACCCCAGAGGCAGATGCTTCAACTGAAAATGGTATTTACAGGGACGTCTTCGGCAGACTCGAATCCAGACATCAACGCTCCAATCAGTCCGCTAGTCTGATGGAGGATGAGACCTAAGCACAGAGGTGCCCACACTTTGGAACTACGTGACTTTCAGAAAGTTACATGCCATCTCTGAGACAAAATAGCAAGTTAAATACAATAAAGACACTGAAGGTAATTGGCCCAGCTTCTAGCCCAGAATATAGTCCTTACAATTAGGTATAGAGATGGATCAAAGCACAAATAATATTAAGGACTGAGAGAAGGGCTTGAACAAGCTGCAAGAAGGAACGCTTGGTAGCCGTGCTCATCAGAAACTGAGCTACTGAACTTTGTAGTTTCAACGTAAATAAGCCACTGGCTCTTCCGGGAAGGCGGTCTATACCACTCAGGGATCAGGGAAGGAAGCGACTTGAATGGGTAGGTTGTCTTTCCCACTTCTTAGTGAAGGGAATCTGGGCCTCAGTGTCCAGGGCTGTCATGGGACCACATGAATGTGTCATCAGCAGTTAGAGACAATGGACTAGAGGAATGAGGGCGTGTGTTAACTCAGGGACTCACATTTCTTTGAGCTAAGTTCCAACACTATGAGACAGGCACTCATGTATTGTCCGGGCATGCCTTGAATTTATCCTCCTGCCTCAGCTCCTGAGTAACTGGGATTATAGGCCTACAGCAGGCCATTTTTCTTTTTTGTTTCTTCCTTCCTTCCTTCCTTCCTTCCTTCCTTCCTTCCTTCCTTCCTTCCTTCCTTTTTTCTTCAGATTCACATATTCCAGGTTGGCCCCAAACTTTTGTTTTGTTTTGTTTTGTTTTTTTGAGACAGGGTTTCTCTGTATAGCCCTGGCTGTCCTGGAACTCACTTTGTAGACCAGGCTGGCCTCAAACTCAGAAGTCCGCCTGCCTCTGCCTCCCGAGTGCTGGGATTAAAGGTGTGGGCCACCACGCCTGGCTGGCCCAAAACTTAAAAGACATAGCTAAGGATGCCCCTGAACTTCTGTGTGCTGAGCTCGCCATGCCACCACGCCCAGTTGACACAGCATTGGGGGTGGTCTCTGTGCCTCATAGACAAGCACAACGTAGCAATGGACATGCCTAGAAGCAAGGAGCCCGGGAGAGGGAGCAGGACTCAAGGCGCACCAATGAAATAGCCTTGATTTAGCACGGAAGGTGTGTCCATCCTAAGCAGACGTCAGGTCAGCCATTGTGGCTAGGCTGGAAGGCTTGGCCAATGCAGCCAGCAGGATGCGGGGAGTCCAAGGGAAAGAGTCTCAACTGAGGATGCATCTGTGCGTGCTACTGACAAAGGAAGCGGCTGCTAGGGTAGAACTCAGCAGCTGGGGTGGGCCTAGCAAGAATGAGTGTCTGGGTCCTATTCCCTGCCCTGCAAATAAAATAAAAATAAATCCACTGGGTAGATCTTTACAAAGGTCGCATTTAGGGTTTTCCAAATAAAAGTCATTTGCTCTGGCCCTTGCAGACTCACTTCTAAAGGTCAATATGAAAACGCTGGCAGACCTCTGCCTACTGACCACCAGATGAAGGATGGAATGTCACTCTTCCACCCGGTCATTTGAGAGGACGAGGACCAGGCTCAAGCCTAAGCCCAGGTGAGGTACAGTACTTGGCAGGCTGAGGAAGGAGGATTGCCAACAGCATGGGGCTGCTGTGAGACTGTCAGAACCTGAAAACTAACAAAAGCCTGGGGTTGCGACTGAGTAAGGGGCTGGGGGCCCACGACAGGGTCTCTTTGGTCTTTCTACACAGAAACTACCTTCCAGACCCTTCCACAGCCGGGACAGGGCTGATCCCAACCTCTGAGCCTCTTTAGCAGCAAGAGGAGAAAATGGGAACGGTATATGTGGGAGCTGGGAACTCAGTGTGGCTCCAAGCACGATCTTTTTTTTTTTTTGGTTTTTGAAAACAGGGTTTCTCTGTGTAGCTCTG
>NC_034595.1:88758893-88759994 GCF_900095145.1 Mus pahari
TCCTGGAACTCACTCTGTAGACCAGGCTGGCCTCGAACTCAGAAATCCGCCTGCCTCTGCCTCCCGAGCGCTGGGGTTAAAGGCGTGCGCCACCACGCCCGGCTTTCGAAGCACGATCTTATACAGTGTTGTGTCAACCTCTGCTCAGGAATCAAGGTCCCCCAAGTTCATTCTGTGTCCCCCAAACTGCTTATTTGTGTAGGCGTAGAAGCTCATGCCTGGTTGTACCCCTGAGAGCCTCATATTATCCACCAGGCCCCACAGCGTCCACACTACCCTCCAGCTCACAAGGTGATTCTGAGACTCCAACTGAGGCCACTTTGCCACCTGCCTGTCATCAATGACGAGTGTGTGTGTGTGTGTGTGTCAGCAAAGTGATAAAGAGGAGAGCTGTGAGCATGGCTGTAGGTCCTGCGTGTGACATGGATGTGAGGTGAGGTGACAGACACCACGGGAGTCCCTCCTCCCTGTGCTGCTCAGGCTCCAGAGCGTAGGTATGTTTTGGGAAGGCCCAGGAGACTAAATGCCTACAGGTAGATATTGATGTCCCATCCCCCACACTGCTGGAGCCCCTAGATTCTACTGAAGCACGAAGAGGCTTCCCACCCAGCCAGTGTCTTTCAGGGATGCATCTAGGCCATAGAAGCAGACTAGTGGGGACTGTGTCCAAGATCCCACCCCAGCCCCCTGCAGGCTGGCCCCAGCCATCCATAGTCATTCAAATGTAATGCCTTTCTAACTCTGACCCTAAACTACAAACCCAGAGGCAGCTGGCTGTGCTTGGGAGGCAAGTGGGCCATGCAAGGAACAGGAGCGCCTGGGGAACCCAAGCAGCGGCTGCCTCTCCGCTCCGCCATTGTGGTCAGGCAGGGGCGTGGCTCTGTAGAGCCTACATCTTCTGATCTTTCAAGAGAAGCCAGAAACCAGTGTTTTTGTGTAAAACGAAACCACCCGGGGTTTAACAACACCAGCAACTAAATTGAAGCTTTTAACTCAGTGTAGAAGCCAAGTCTCCTGCCCCTGCCCACCCTACCCCCAGTCCCCCCCCCCCCAGGCTTTGGGCTCTCCACACTCAATAGGCCAGATGTGAGGGACCTCAGT
>NC_034595.1:88760005-88766839 GCF_900095145.1 Mus pahari
CCCCCCCCCCAGGCTTTGGGCTCTCCACACTCAATAGGCCAGATGTGAGGGACCTCAGTTAGACCCATTCCAAGTTTCAGGAACTCCCATCCTCTCTCCTCTTCAGGCATCTTGGTTTACAGATGGGGAAACTGAGGCTGGAGAGGGGAGGTAACTTGTCCAAGCTCACACAGGTGATTCGTCAAGACAGATCTCTCCCACCAACCACAGAGTAGGTACAGCTTTTCAAACAAAGGTAAACTTGGGGCCAAGGATGTGGCTCAGTTGGTACAGTGCTTGCCCAATATGTATGAAGCTCTTGGTTCTACTCTCAGCACACAAAGCACGCCTGGAGGTACATACACACCTGTACTTCCTGAACTTGGGAGGTGAAGGCAGGAGGATTAAAAAAAGTTCAGGGCCATCCTTTGCTTAGCAAGTTTCAAGGCCAGCCTGGGCTACATAAGACCCTGTTTCAAATAAACAAACAAACAAACAAACGACATAATATGGAAGTAACACACTAATACACCAAGTCATGCTACCTGTCTGTGTGCACACATGTGCGTGTGCGATCGTGAGTGCGCGAGTGTGTGTGTGTGTGTGTGTGTGTGTGTGTGTGTGTAAGAGCCAGGAGGCTGAGCCTAAACAGCTGTATGCCTCTGGGCATGCTGTTTTCCCTCTCTGGGCCTCGAAGATACCAATGGACACAGCCTGGCCAGCCTTCAATTCTAGGCATCTCTGAGGTCTCCTCTACAGCCAGCAGTTTGCGGCCTCCAATGACTATAAAGCAATAATAATAATAATACTGGGTGAGCAAGCCCACACCATCCAGGAAAGAACACCACAGTTTTTAGAGAAACCCGACTCTTGGTTACTGGAATTCAAAGGGGCGAGGGTAATAACATGGGGGGGGGGGGGAGTACGGGGTAGTTTAACCACCATCCTCCAGTTAAACAAAAACACATCTGCTTTAACTTCATCTCCTCCCCCAGCCCCTACCCTCAGCTCAAATTTTACCCCTTCATTGGAGACGTTAAATCAAATGCAAACAATTGATTTCATGCCACAGCGAGGCTGGGGTTTGAAGCATGGAAAACTTTAGGGCTGGGTTTTTTTCTGGGAGCAATTACAAAATGTTGAGGGAGGGGGGAAAGAGAAGGCAGATAAATATAGAGAGCACTTTGGCATGTTCTTTGGACATGGAGCATAAATAATGATGCTGGGGAAGACTATGAGCTGTCATTCAAGAGAGGGAAAGCGATTTGCTTCCTGTCACAGAGCTGACAATTGGAACCAAAGAAGTTTGTTTGGTTTTTGTTTTTGTTTTTTTTTTTGGGGGGGGGGTGTTTTTGGTTTTTTATTTTTGTTGTTGTTGTTTTTGGTTTTTTGAGATATAATTATTCAGTGTAGCCCTGGCTGTCCTGGAACTCACTCTGTAGACCAGGCTGGCCTCGAACTCAGAAATTCGCCTGCCTCTGCCCCCAAGTGCTGAGATTAAAGTCGTGCGCCACCACTGCCTGGTTTAAGTTACTAATTCTTTTTTTGTTTGTTTGGTTTTGGTTTTGTCTTTGTTTTTTGAGACAGGGTTTCTCTGTGTAGCCCTGGCTGTCCTGGGACTCACTTTATAGACCAGGCTGGCCTTGAACTCAGAAATCCACCTGCCTCTGCCTCCCAATGCTGGGATTAAAGGCGTGCACCACCACCGCCCGGCAAATTACTAACTCTTTTACAATCCATGTAGGTGGAGCCTAAAGTTCGTAGACTGCTTATGATCTTGCTGGCCCTCGGCAACTGGTATCCATGTTTATTACCTCACATCACAGATGAGAAAACAAAAGAGAGGAAAGAAGCTGTCTGGGGTCACACAGCATGACAGATAATAAATTGTCAATCTACTGCCTCCCACTCTATTCTGAAGGTTAGAACAGCCCCAGAAATATGAAGGGGGGGGGACGACGACAAAATAACAAACATACCACACAGCCCAGCCCTGGTGTGCCAATGATGATGGGCTGTTGTGCTCGGAGCTCAGTCAGCATTCCTGTGGCCTCGTGGAGAATTCTGAGCCCAAGTTCTCAACCCAGTCTTCTCTGCTGCCCACAAGGCTCTCCTCAAGTGCCAGGGGTCTTGTGTTAATAAGCTCAGTCAGATAGACCTCGTGCGAGAACTTCAAATCTACCCCTGGAGTCCACATCCTGGATTCACCCCCATCTCTCCTTCCCCCGGAAGCCTGAAGCCCAGATGTGCTCTGGCAGGGACATCACTGAACCTATCACAGGACCTAAAATTGTAGGTCCTTGAGCCCAGCCCCAGATGCCCAAGTGGCTTGTATATGTCCCCAGGGCAGGTCACTGTCCCTTCAAGAGGTTTCTTCATATGCAGGAAAGGATAACTGTCTCCTGTCTTTGCAGAATAGAACAGGAAACGGCCCTGTGCTGGGCTGAGTGGGCAATGAGGTGGAGGTGGAGGGCAGGAGATTCCTGGGCTATTCCCAGCCGGGAGCTCCAGGCTCCCCTCCCGGACACAGTCCGGACACAGTCCGGGAGGGAAGAGGTACACCCGAGTGACAGTAAGGAAGGCTGAGTACTTCCTCCCTGTCCAGCGCATCAGGGAATGGGCAGAGCCTGGGCAAAGGTGTTGACGGGATAGCAGGGTTCAGAGGTAATGACATAACTCTGTACACTCTGATGCAATTTCTGCTGAGACTGGAGCTGGGGACAGCCAATGCTTTCTAAAGTATGTGAACCTGCTAAACACGTTGCGGGCTGTACAGCGTCCTCCCCAATAGGGGTCTACAGACCAAAGACTTCCAGCTCCTGTACGCCCTCAAGGAGAATCCCAAGCCAAGGTGAGACCAGAGCTGAGCCCTGATCACCCAGCTTCACCCCACCTTGGTAGTACTATGTACTGGCTGCTCACTGTGACACAGTCTGATGTCTTTATCCCTTTCTTTGGGAACTACGTCATCTTCATTCTACCATGTGACACTCAAATTTTCAAAGCCTGAAAAGAATTTGTTATGCCAATGTTCGCCTCAATGCTGGGGTGGGGAGTGGAGGGGGGTCGTTTTTACTGTTTTCCTCTCGACCACCTCTGTCAGAGTTTAGCTCACAACTGATGTCTGGTAAGTAAGACACCCATCGTCTGGCCTGTCCCGTCTTTTGCTTCACTGTAGACCTAACATATAGATGGAACTGTCACCTACATGGCTGCGAACCAGCCCAGACCTGTCTCACTCCACCAGTAGGCTTCTGAGAAGCTGGGTTCTCCCCTAAGGGAACCAGAGACAGTTCAGGAACTGGAAAAGGAGTCAGAGAGAGGAGATGGCTAGGAAGTGGGAAAGGAAAGTGCTGACTGTGAAGACCAGAGAGGCTTGAGGGGTGAAAGGCGTCCTGATGGGGCTGGGGGGGGGGCTTTCCTTCATCTCCTGGGCTGCACGGTTCGATGCCTAATGTCACTTACCTACATTCTCTAAAACTCTCTGTCCCTATTTGTAGTCTGTCAGGTGTCAGCGCAGTCTTTATCACACACTAGGCATTCAATAAACAGTTGCCCTAATTCTCAACCAGACTGAGAATCTGAGCCTGCCTGAGGGGGTCTTTGAGTTCTTCTCGGAGCCAAACGTTCTTTCAGGCCTGAGAATCATCCCTCTGTTATATGTATGTGTGTGCATACGCATGCATGCATGCATATGTGTGTGCGTGTATGTATATGTATGATTTTGAGACCTAATCTCCCTAGGTAGCTAGAGTGGCCTCGAACTCACAGAGATCCTCAGCCTCCAGACAGCTAGCATCTCTCCAGACTGGCCTTGCCAGCCTTCCTTTTTAATCAGGATTCACAGGCACACCCCAGAGTCCTTTGCAAGGCTTCCTTCCTCAGGCCCATTATGTGTTGAAAAGGATTAACATGGACAATGTGGGGAGGTAAGAATGAGGTTTTTTCCCCCACCTTGGGTCCTGCCGTTGTGACTGTGCCTTTAACCCTTTCTTACTCACGCTGGGCAAGGCAGCAACTCCACTCTCACCTGCACGCAGCCTGGAACCGTTCACAAGCTCTTTCCGTTTCCTGGGCTCCCCCACTCCCAGACAGACACTAGCACGCGGTCTCCGATCTCTCCCGCCAAAGATCGCAGCACGTGCCTTCTTCCAGCTGCTTCCCAACTACTTTAGACACCAACGGGACAGAGTGCCAAGGGACCACGAAGGGCGCAGCTGTGGACTACGGAGGCGCGTGGGCACCGGGAGCAGGTGCTTAGCACGAGGGTGAGGTCCTGGGTAGCGGCTCAGCGGGCGCCACGTCCATCATCCTGCCAGGCCCCAAGAGATGCGCGCGGGGTCCGGGGCGGGAGGTCGTGGGTCCCCCAGGGAGCCTGACCTTCCACGTGTCCCCACCGTGGCTCGGACAGTCACTGCGGGACCGGCGGAGCGCGCGCGTGGGAGTCGCGTCAGCCGCGGGCGCAGCATGCTTTCCTTACCTGCAGGCACTCGTGGGGAGGGTCTGTTCCAGCTCGCGAGCGGCAGCCCTAAGGAGCGCAGTGGCGGGAGCGTACTCTGGCGGCCACCTCCCCCGCCTGCTTATGAAGGCGGCCGGGCCGAGCACCCGCCGGCCTCCCCGCCCCCGGCCGCCCCGCCCCCGGCCCGCACCCCGAGCCCCAGGCGGGTGCCTCTGCGTTGCCAGGGCGCCCCCTGCCGGGAGCGCGGCGCTCGACCCGGCCCGTAGGGCTGCAAGAGGCAGCAGGGTAGCCCGCCTTGCCTCTTTCCCTGCGGCTCATCCTGGCTTCAGGGTGCAGCTGTCTTGTCTTTAGGTTTGATTTCTCTGTAGGAGACTTTGTCCCTCGACGCTTGTCTTCCTGTGCCTGACCCTGCGCGTCTGTGAACCCACCTGGCTTCTTTTCTCTGTGCGTCTTTCCGCCTTTGCGTCCTTGTTTGTCACCCACCATGTGAGCCTCTGAGCCTCATACCCTTATCCTACCCACTTTCTTTTTTGCCCTTAGCTAAGTCAGTAGGAAGCAGAGGGAGATCCCTTGGGTAGGGCCTTCCCTCCCTAATGACTGCAGAAACAGGGACTCAGGACATTCTGTCTGTCCCAGCCAGAAGCCCCAGGACCTGCCCCGGGGCAGACCACTTCCCAGGCAGTGGAGCCAGACTGTCTAGGCCCACAAGCCTGCTCTGGTGACCTCGGGGGACTGGCCAAGGCTCTATAACCCACAGACACTATCCCCTGGTTTTTCTTGCTTCACGTTATTGGGGGAGTTATAAGAGGCCGTGTTTGGAACATGCACAGGAAACAAATTCTAGATCATGGGAGAGGAAAGGCAACCGCTGGGTGCTTGCGGGCTTCATCCCATTCCCCAGGGGCCACCACCTCCCTTCCTGTGAGAGCTAGTCTGGTTTTGAAGTCTCTGATCTGTTTCCTGCAGAGCTCCTGGAGGTCTGTTTGAATACCTCCTTATTTCCTCCTAAGAGGAAGGTCTTATGGGCTACTGAAGCTGCCAAAAAACCATCTGCGCCTCTAATCCCCAACAGCCAGAGATTTGAAAGCAAAGATCAGGTTTCCCTGAACTCCATCTTCCTGAGCACCTAGGATTGATCACTTCTATCTACCCTGAAGTTCCGTCTTAGATCCAGGCATCTTCTATATGAGCGCTACTATTGAGCCCATTGTACAGGAGGAAAAGCAAGGCCCAGAGACAACATGTGACTTGTTGGTAAGTTCAGGGCCAGAACTGGAGTCTGATGCCAAAACCCGAGAATATCTGGGTTTGTTTTCATTTGTTCTTGTATTTTAATAACTAATGCTGTTTATTTACAGCGGTGCTAGGAAATTTCCCTTAAGAAATAAGTTTATGTTTTTACAAAGTGAGACCAAGTATTGGGTAAATTACTCCTTATTTATGTATTTTTGTAGCAAGGTCATGATGACAAAAGCCATGGGGGGCGATGAATAAATAAAGCGTTGGACATTTCACATCCTCATCTGTAAGAAGCTGAGAGTTAAGACAGCAGTGAGCTCAGAACACAGCACTTAGCAATTGCTTGCTAGCGCCAGAGGGCTCAAGGCGACAAAAGGCTTGAGATTTGTATCAGCATCTGTGTGCCAAGGGTCATCTGCATCACACATGATCTTCCTTCCCAACATGGGCAGAGCTGAGAAGCTGAAGCAGCCGGAACTGAAGGTGTCCTGTCTCTTACCATGAGCCCCTCTCCCCACTCCAAAACCCGCCCATGGAGAATGAGCAATTCTGGCTTGGCTCACGGCTAGCCTGAGACCCTTGAGTCTTCATGGAGAATTGAAAGCACTCTCCAAGGGATCAGAGTGGCTGCTTATCTCCCTCTGCGACCTTCTTCACTACACTTTCTCTTTTGTTGGTCTCTCACCCTCTAGAATTCAGTTGAAGAATGTAGTTCAGTGGTATAGCATTTGCCTATGTGCAGGAGACCCTGAGTCCCACATTCAGCACAGAAGTAAGCAGTCAGCTGAGATGGTGTCTCCCAGCATCCCTTTGCTTCCTTGATCTCTGGGTACCACTTTCGATGCTACCTAAAAGCCAGGAGGGGGGGCCGGGCCTTCAAGGCAGGACCCCGAGCCCACCCCACCCCACCCCTTGCCCGAGCTCTGTCCTGACTGGTTGATAGGCTGACAAAGTACCTCCGGTTAAACTGTTTGGTCCAGAACATTTGTAAATGGAGCCCAGATTCCATAGTGCCAGGCCTGCTCCGCCAGTGGAAGCAGCTCCTTACATAGAACTCACCGTCTTTTCATAAGTGCCCTCCAGGGTACGATTCCAAGAACTGGAAACTGGCACCACTTGACCTCCAAGCTCCCGGGCCTGAGAGCTGTTCTTTCTTT
>NC_034595.1:88768380-88771255 GCF_900095145.1 Mus pahari
GTGTGTGTGTGTGTGTGTGTGTGTGTGTGTGTGAGAGAGAGAGAGAGAGAAAGAGAGAGAGAGAGAGAGAGAGAGAGAGAGAGAGGGTTTCTCTGTATAGCACCCCCCCCCCGAGGTTTATTAGCTGCCTAGTATGTGGTCAATGCTGTTCCAGGAAGTGCAGACACATGGTAACAATGTGAAGGTGAGGGGCATTCTCTGGAGTCGGCTGACAGAAACAATACACATCATGAGTGAGTAGGTTACACGGTAAGAGGGACAGATGATAAGGGCAGGAAGCCAGAGCAGGTGTGCTGAAGAGCCAACTGTAGCTGCTGACCAAGGGAGAGAATAGAAGGCTGGCCTCAGCCACTCAGACAGGAAGGAGAATCCAAACCCGGAGACCTTGTAGCTACTACCGTCTAGGCTCTTATGCAGTATGTAACATAGCCTTCTGGGGCCAAACATCCAGTCCTGAGCTTAATTTGATCCTGCTTCTCCCACCCGCCATTCCCCGCTTCCCATCCCCCCACTCCCCCCACCCCACCCCCGTCTAATCTCATCTCTGGTTGTTTGTGTTCATCCTGGTTCTCTGTCATTGGCAGACCTACATCTGATCCCCTCATACATACAACTCTACTCCCCTAGACCCCCGTACGTCAGTCCTGATCCCAATTCCTGGCCCACAGGGTGTCCTCCAGCCCCCAATTGCCCTTTGAGGAAGTCCTTCTGACAAAGGCCCAGAGGAGCCTGCCCTGTAAGAAAAACCTCATTGTCCACCAAACAGTGTGCCTGTTTTGTCCTTAGTTCTCAAGGGACTTGTGGGGGGGGTTGGGGGGGTAGGGGACAGGACAGGACACAACTCCAGGCTGGGAGAGGGAGCATACTTCCTACTCTCAGGCCTGCAAAGGCTGAAAGCCAAGAGCGAAAGGTCAAGGCAGCCTTCTAGGAGCCTGATCCCAGAGGCTAGGGCAAACTCAGGCAGGCGCAGCCGCCGCCCTCTGCCACAGTAAGTCAGGAAAGCCATCTTCTCTTATCCGTAGTGAGAGAGCGTGGCTGTGTGCAGGACAGCAGAGGAAAGATCTCCTTCCCACGGGGATTCTATTATCCAGCCTCCTCTCTGTCGGCCGGACCATCTCTCCATCTTCCATGGATCCATAGGAGATGGGCTTTGCAGAGGCTCCGCTGAGTGGGACATCACTTTAGCATCCCACTTCCCGCTAAGTGAGGCATTTGGATGTGGACCAGAATGGGGATAGCTTTACTTATGTACTTAAAGCTGGTGCTGGTGCCTCACATGCTAAGCACGTGCACAGACAGGTCTCAGCAGCAGCAATATATATTTTTAGAATTAGGGGTGGGGTGGGGGGAGCGAGTGCACATCACATATGTATGTGTGCACAGATGTTCCGATATACCTGTGGAGGTTAAAGGACAACTTTTGGCCATCAGTTCTCTCCTTCCATCTTGTTGAGGTAGAATCATATTTACTGTCCACGGTATGTTGTGTGCTCCAGGCTTGCCAGCCCATAAACTTCCAAATCATTCTCCCACTTCAACTTTCCATTTTGCCTCAATAGTGGCCTGTAACTACAGCTCCAGGAGATCAAACCACCCTCTTCTGGCCTTTGTAGGTACCTGCACTCATGTGTACACACACACACACCACATGTAGAGAATAAATCTTTACTAAGTTATAACCCTCATGGTGATCTAGCGAGCCAAAGGGCCTCTAATTGACCTCGTCTAGCAGTAAGACAAAGAGTGGTTCTTCTTGCTAAACAAAGGCTTATCTGGACGTGGCTGGGAGGAGCCTAGATTGCTGTTTGATGTGCTAAGACTCCTGCCTCCCAGCTTTTGCTTCTAAATATAGTCTGAGGTCTTGAATTCAGCTTTGGGGCTGGACTGCTGCACTAACTTTCCCTCTTAGCCAAACTCGTTTTCCTCCCTGTACACACAGGCCCAGCTCAAAGGACAGGGTTTTGTTTGCAGGTAGTTAACAATGAGCCAAAAAAGGGCTGGAGAGGTGGCTCAGCGGTTAAGAGCATCAACTGCTCTTCCAGAGGTCCTGAGTTCAATCCCCAGCAACCACAGGGTGACTCACAATCATCTGTAATGGGATCTGACGCCCTCTTCTGGTGTGTGTGAAGACAACTGCAGTGTACTCAGATACATAATAAATAAATAAATAAATCTTTAAAAAAAAAAAAAAAAAAGAGCAAAAATAGTGGCTGACGCAAGGACAGCTTTGTAGCTGCAAGTTGGAATCCCACGGTCACTCGGCTACCGAGTAGTCAATGCATCCTCTGTGTGGGAATGCGGACTTCCCAGTTAGGGTTCACCTTCTTGTACCCTTGTTGGATCGGCAAGGTTGGTGTGGTGGAGCCTGTGCTGTGCAATGCTCTCTTTCTGTTTCCAGTTTCTTTAGCAGGGAGTTGGCATTAATGACAAAAAAAAAAAAAAAAAAAAAAAAAAAATCCAACTCCTTAAACAGGTTTAAAACCTACCGAATCTCTCTGCCCACTAAACGGGGTGGAGATGTTTGCAGGATCCTTGCCATTTCTCTTCTTCTAGTTCTCTGTTTCCAGCTAGGTGAGGTCTCAGGATATATGATAGTCCCTCTAAATATTTCAAAAATAAGATCAAGGTCAGGAGGTGACTCAGGTAATAAAGCAGTGGGGGCTCACTCAGGAAACAAAGTTACTCAGGAAACAAAGTAGCAAGTGCTGGAGAGGGAAACCAATGTCAGCCTCAGCCTCCCCCCCCCCCAAGGCACACAGAACACATGATCACACACCTGTGCTCAAGTGGGCCTATTCACAAAAGCATGCATACATGTAGACTTGAACACCACACATTCAGAGAGAGAGAGAGAGAGAGAGAGAGAGAGAGAGAG
>NC_034595.1:88771980-88778679 GCF_900095145.1 Mus pahari
TTTCTCTGTATAGCCCTGGCTGTCCTGGAACTCACTTTGTAGACCAGGCTGGCCTTGAACTCAGAAATCCGCCTGCCTCTGCCTCCCAAGTGCTGGGTTTAAAGGCATGTGCCACCACACCTGGCATCTTATGTATTTATTATATAAGTTATAAATTATTATTTATAATAATACAATAATAAATACATTTAAGACAGACAGGAAAAAAGGAAGGAAGGGAGGAAAGAAGGAGAAAAAGAGAAATTAAACCTATTGGATTAAAAAAAAATGCAGGGGGCTGGAGAGATGGCTTAGGGGTTAAGAGCACCGATTGCTCTTCCAAAGGCCCTGAGTTCAAATCCCAGCAACCACATAGTGACTCACAACCATCCATAACAAGATCTGACACCCTCTTCTGGAGTGTCTGAAGACAGCTACAGTGTACTTACATATAATAAATAAGTTAATTTAAAAAAAATACAAGTTTGGACTCGAGGAGTCTTCTAGCCTGACCTCTATCATGCTTCCTAAACCAGTCACCACAGTGACTATGTAAGCCACCAGTGGAGATGGGTAGATCCTGCCCACACATCTTCCCCCAAAAGGGAAGAGAAAAGTGGGTGCTGAGGAGGCCACTCAGGGCTGCTCACACACGGTAGCTTCAGCGGTGAGACAGTCCTCCTCTCTCTTGCTTCTGGAAGGTTCTCTATTTACCAGAGAAAAGTACATCAAGGCAAATAATGACAATATTTAAACCGTGTGTAGTGACTTGGGCCCAGCATTCAGGAGGCTGATGCAGAAGGATTGCCATGAATTCCAAAGGCTGGCTGACTGCTCCCCAGAGTGACTTCCAGGCCAACCTTGGCCACAGTGTGAGATCCTGTATCAAAAATCAATGAAATGAATCCCAAACAGGGAGCTGGGATGTGGTTCACTTGGCAGAGTGCTTATGTAGCTCACACAGGGTGCTTGGGTTCATACCCCAGCAATGTGTAAACCAGATGTGGTGGTCCACATCTGTAATCCCGGTACTTGGGCTGGAGGCTGGATGATCAAGAGTTTAAATGTACCTTCTGCTACATAATGAGTTCAAGGCTACCCTGAGATCATGAGACCCTCCCCTAAGATACCCCCAAAAATAATAGCCAACATTTTTGCTTTCTTTTGCTTGTTTGTTTTTCAAGACAGGGTTTCTCTGTATAGCCCTGGCTGTCCTAGAACTTGCTCTGTAGACCAGGCTGGCCTCTAACTCAGAGCTCTGCCTGTTTCTGCCTCCAGAGTACGGGGATAAAGGCAGGCATGAGTCACCACTGTTGTAGTAAATATTTCATTGCAACTGGGGGTTTCTACCCTGCCTTTGGTTATTTAGCTCCCAGATAAAAGACAACAAACTTTCATATTTAGAATAAGCCTTAAAGCACTAGAGCTGAACAGATATCTATCTACCCACTAAGCAGTTTGGTCTACTTCCCTAGCCATAACTTAGTGATAGTGACTTGCCATAGTTTTTTTTTGTTTTTGTTTTTGTTTTTGTTTTTTTTTTTATGAGACAGAGTTTCTTTGTGTAGCCATGGCTGTCCTGGAACTCACTCTGTAGACCAGGCTGGCCTCGAACTTAGAAATCTGCCATGGTGAGTTCTTATGACCCCTTACCCCATGGTGTCTTCCTCTCTTTTCAGTCTCCTCTCTCTCCCCTCATGTTCTGTGCTTCAGACCCCAAGTCAGGGAACGGAAGCCCTGCCTGCCTCTCTCTGCTACAAGCTGTAGGCGTCTTTATCAGGGATGACCTGGGGGCAAGGTTACATAGCATCACTTGGTGTACTTGAGGATCTCCTTGTTCCTGGGGGTAACCAGACCTGCGGGGAACAGTATTTAACATTACAGAACATAATAATAGACCAAGCCTCAACACACCACTATCCAGCTTCAATATGTTTTTAAACATATGGGCTGGCTGGTTCTTAATTTTGCACAAGCTAGAGACATATCTGCGAAGCTGGGATTTTTAAAAAATATTTATTTAATTATTTTATGTGAATACACTGTCGCTTTCTTCAGACACACCAGAAGAGGGTATCGGATCCCATTACAGATGTTTGTGAACTACCATGTGCTTGCTGGGAATTGAACTCAGGACCTCTGGAAGAGCAGTCAGTGCTCTTAACCTCTGAACCATCTTTCCAGCCCTGAAGCTGGGATCTTGATTTAAAAAAAAAAAAAAAAAGCCTATATAAGACTGGCCTGCCGACAAGTCTGTAGTGCAGCTTCTTAATTGGCGCTTGATGTGGGAGGGCCCAGATCATTGAGTGGTACCACCTCTGGGCAGGTAGACCTGGGCACTAATGAGAAAGCAGGCTGAGCAAGCCATGGTGAGCAAGCCAGTAAGCAGCATGCTTCCCTAGCCTCTGCTTCAGTTCCTACTTCCAGGTTCTTGCCCTGACTTCCCTTCATGACAGACTGGAACTGGGACATGACCTGAAATAAACCCTTTCCTTCCCAAGCTGCTTTTAATCACGGTGTTTTTATTAATCACAGCAGTAGAAACCCCAACTAAGATACTACGTGAATCATCTCTGTTCGGGCAAGGAAGCTTAAAGGCAAAAAGGATTAAGCTGGGGCTGGAGAGGTGGTTTAGCAGTTAAGAACATTTCTGGCAGATTGTTCATGTTCAGTTCCTAACACCCACATAACGGCTCACAACCATAAGTCTTTGTAGTTCCTAAGGACCTGACCCCCTCTTTTGACCTCTGCATACATGTGGTATACATGTATCCAAAACACACACACACACACACACACACACAAACAAACAATTATTTTAAAGAAAGATTAAGTTAAAATGCCAGCAACCTCATTACACATAGGTAGCCCATTGAACACCTTGATAATATCTTTAATTTATACAGTAAAGAAAAAAACTTTAAAAGAATTGGGTCATGGGATACACTCACCATTTCCTGGTCTTGTGCAGAGTTCTGCCCAGACACCACATCCCAGTTATTTCTTTGTGCAGCATGTTCCCCACTGTAGAGATAATAAAACAGAGGCTTGAAGGCCAAGACGTGGTCAGCCAGAAGCAGCCATCACATGGTGGCTCACAACCATCTGTAATGGGCATCTAATGCCCTCTTCCGGTGTGTCTGAAGACAGCGACAGTGTACATACATACATATATATATATACATACATACACTTCTTTTTTAAAAAGCATACAATAAATAAATAAATAAATAACTTAAAAAAAAAAAAGATAAAGGGGGAGTTGTACCAACCAAGTTTACAATCAGAGCCTGAACTAAGCTGTCCAAAAGGTTGACAGGTCGGGGTCTCCTGTGTGTTGGAGCCAAGCTGAACCAGGGAGCCTGAGGAGGCAGAGGCCACTGCTAGGACTGGGGAAATGGGAGCACAGGGAGAAACTGAGGCAGGAGCAGCTGGCGCTCCATGGTGTTTCCCCTTTCCAGTTTCCACCTGAGAAGGCCTGCGGGGTTTAACTTCTTAGCATTTTCGTCACATCTTCAAATTCCTCCACCCCAATGTTTCATGTGACCAAAAAAGGTCCTGTCCAGAAAACACTCAATTTTCCTAAGAGTTACAAAAATTAAACATCAGAAAACGCAGGAGATTTTTTTTTTAAGTTTGCAACATCTTTAGCTATCCAGGAAATGCACATTAAACCTGATTTCAGAATCCATCTCTCCAGACGGATTAGCTATCATCAGAAAGATAAATGATTACAAGTGTTGGCAGGGACATAGGGACACATAAATCTTTGTTCCCTGCTGACGAAGGTGTAAACTGGTGTGGACGCTAGAGAAACCAGAGTGGAGTTTTCTTTCCTTTGGTTTTTCGTTTTTTTGGTGTTTGGTTTTTGGTTTTTTGTTTTGTTTTGTTTTGTTTTTTGTTTTTTTTTTTTTTGTTTTTGAGATAGGGTTTTTCTGTATAATCCTGGCTGTCCTGGAACTCACTTTGCAGACAAGGTTGGATTCAAATTCACAAAGATCCTCCTACCTCTGTCCCCTGAGTGCCAGGATTAAAGGAGTATACAACCATGTCCAGCTTTAAGTGGAGATTTCTTTAAAAAAAACAAACAAACAAAAAAACTAAAAAAAAAAAAAAAGAAAACAAAAAAACTATATGTGTGTACTATATATAGTTTTAGATATATATCATATAACTGATATATATCATATATGATATATATTATATATGTTATGGTATAATGGTATATATGATATGATGTATATAATATGATATATATGATGTGATTTAACTGTATACATGATATGATTAGATATATCATGTATATAATATATATGATATGATATATGTGATATAATATAGTGATATATATGATATAATATGATGTGTATGAGCCGGGCATGGTGGTGCACTCCTTTAATCCCAACACTTGGGAGGCAGACGCAGGCAGATTTCTGAGTTCAAGGCCAGCCTGGTCTACAAAGTGAGTTCCAGGACAGCCAGGGCTATACAGAGAAACCCCGTCTCGAAAAAACAAAAACAAAAAAAGATGTGTATGATATATATGATATGATGTATGATATGTATGATATATGTGATATGATACAGTGATATATATGATATGGTATCATATATGATACATATATATCATATTCTATAACCAAGCCGTTACAATCCTGAGAATATGATTAATAACTATACTATATCCTACCACAGAGACACTTAGACATCCATGTTCATTGCCGCTCTAGTTACAGTAACCAGGAAGTGGAATCAGCCTGGCTGCCCATCAGTAGAAGAACAGATACAGGGACTGTGGTACGTATGCACAGTGGGGACTTACTCAGCTGTACAGGAAAGTGAAGTTACGGCATTCTCAAGAGACTGGATGTGACTTCACAGTGAGCTGAGTTGGGGTCAGAAAAACAAATGCTGCCACGTGTTCTCATGGGTGACCTTAGCTGCCAATTTAGTTGTCGGTGGTATTTTCTTGCTGTTTGTTTTGTTTGTTTGAGACAAGGGCTCCCTAGATAGCCCTGGCTGTCCTGTAACTCACTGTGTATAAACCAGGCTGCTCTCAGAGTAACAGAGAACCTCCTTCCTTTGTCACCTGACTGCTGAGATTAAAGGCCTGGTCACCACTCCTGGAGTGCTAATTGTTTTTTTATATATGTGCATTTTCGTGCGAATGAGTGTGTATAGTTAGAAAGGAAGAGGGGGAAATCTGCTTTCAGAAAGACGGGTGGGCAGGGTAATAAAACATCAGTGATATGAGAGTGTAAGGGAGCCCACGTGCAGTGACAGGTACAGGGAGAGATGGGAGGAGTTGTGAGAGAAGCCACATCCTACTTGCTCCCCCCCCCACACCCCGTGCTTCTCCTGAGGGTGACCCTGTGGACAGGGACATAGGAGCTGGTGCCTGGGCCTGGAGCATGCTCAGAACCATTTAAGGACACTCTGGTTGTTGGTCCACACCATAATATTATCCTTGTCCCAGCATTGCCTGACCTCTGCCAGGAGAGCGCAGGCAGATGGTAACCTGCCCTAAAAGGTCAATAGAGATGATGGTGTGACTGCCAACTTCAGAGCGTGGGCACTGTATCCTAAGGGCAGGAGCCAGAGAGGATTGCAGGGCCTCAGAGCCAGGCTGGTCAAAACACGCCAAAGTACAGAGTGAGCAGAGCTTTTTGGAAAACACTCTCCAAACACCAATGTTGGTGCTTCTGCATTTGATTGGATACAGAAAGCTGCTTGCAAACCAGGCGCCCATTCCTTCACAGAGACAGAACCATCAGCCTCAGCTAAAATGACACCTGCCCAGTTCTTCTGTCTTCCCAAATCACTGACACCAGACTAGAACTTGTCTAAGTGACTACTGTAAAAACAAAGTCCAAGTCAGATGGTGCATGCCTGCAACCTCAGCATTCAGGAGGAAAAGGAGGCAGTAATGCCAGGAGTTCAAGGCCACCCTAGTCATTCTCAGCTATGTAGTAAGTTTCCAGTCCGTCTTGGGTTACATAGCAACCTGAGTCAATGGAGAAGGGGAGGAGGAGGAAGAGGAAAAAGAGGAAGAAGAGGAAGAGGAAGAAGATGATGATGAAGAGGAAAAGGAGGAGGAAAAGGAGAAGAAAGAAGGAGGAGGAGGAAGAGGAGGAGAAGAAGAGAAGGAGGAGGAGGAGGAAGAGGAGGAGGAGGAGGAAGAAGAAGAAGAAGAAGAAGAAGAAGAAGAAGAAGAAGAAGAAGAAGAAGAAGAAGAAGAAGAAGAAGAAGAAGAAGAAGAGCTGAGTGTTGTTGTTTTTTTTTAAATCTGGAAAGAAAATGGCGACCACATGGATGGGAAGATGCAGGCTGCCGTGGAAGGGAGGCTTTCAGGCATTTGATGCTCTTCTTGGGGAACTCTGGTGCTTTTTAACCAGGAGGATAATATTTTTGTTGTTGTTTAGAATTTTTGTTCTTGTGGTTTGAGGGGATTTCCCATATAAAATACAGGTGGGTGGCCAGTTTGTCCCTGAAGCCAGACGAGCATTTTCCTATACCTGGTGGCTCTTTCCTTGTGACATGGGGAGGGGAAGGACAGGCTCTGTCCATTCAGGAGAGGAACTGGGTGGATGACAGCCCTTGATGATTAAGAACCTGAAAACCCGGGCTGGTGAGATGGCTCAGTGGGTAAGAGCACCCGACTGCTCTTCCAAAGGTGCAGAGTTCAAATCCCAGCAACCACATGGTGGCTCATAACCATCT
>NC_034595.1:88779504-88789397 GCF_900095145.1 Mus pahari
CTCGAACTCAGAAATCTGCCTGCCTTTGCCTCCCGAGTGCTGGGATTAAAGGCGTGCGCCACCATGCCCGGCTCCCCCAACCCTTTTTAATAAGGCCTCAGGTATCCCAGTCTGGCCTTAGACTCACTATGTAGCCAAGGATGACCTTGAACTTCTGGTCCTCCTGCTTCTGCTTCTTCAGTGTCACCATATCTGTTTTTATGCAGGGCTTAGATGGAACTCCAGGCTTCCTACAAGATAGCTAACCACTCTACCACCCAGCTATATCCTTTAGTCATTACTCATTTTTTTCTATATGAATGTTTTGCCTACATGCATGAAAGTGTAACATGTGCATGAGTGCCTGCCGATCAGAAGGGGGCATCCAGTCCCCTAAAACTGCCACTACAGACAGTTGTGAGCTGCCATGTGGGTTCTGGGAATGAGATGCACCGCAGGTCCTCTGCAAGAACAGCAAGTTTTCTTCACTGCCTAGCCATCTCTCCAGCCCTCCTCCCTGTATTCTCTATTCTCTAGCCATCTTCTCTACCTGCGAAGGAACCCATTCTGTCTCCAGATCTCCCCATACCTCCATGCACTACTGCAGGGGGCTTGTGTGGAACAAACTCGAATTACTAGCCTGACAGTCCAGCTGGAGGTGGGGAGCAGGAGAGGTCCCTGACTTGCTGGCCAGAAGTCTGACAGCACAAAGACCCTGACAAGTGACAGACATTTCTGCATTCTAATTCTGAGGAGGCACAAGAGCAGCTCTTGGACTGGGCCAATCCCTCTCCTCCACCTTCCCTCAGCTGTTAGAGATCACTCTGAAAATGTGCATCCCAGGCAAGCAAGATGGCTCACCTGGCCTTTTCTGCCAAACTTGATCTGCATTCAGTCCCAAGGACACACCTGATGGAAGGACAAAACAGACTCCTGCAAGTTGTCCTCTGACCTCCATACCACATTTAGGTATACATACACAATGCACATATATGCATACATACATACATACACACATACATATCACACACAGTTATACACATAAACATGCATATACACACATGCACACATACATACAAACACATGCATGCTATACATAAAACACATACACACATACATAATATACATAGATGCACACATACATACATTCATGCACATGCATATATGCATGAATACATACACACGTGCAAACATATACATATACACATACTTACAAACACACACATATATACACATGCATGCACACATATATACAAATACACACATACATAATGTACACAGATACACACATGCATAATGTACACAGATACACACATGCATATATACATTAATGCACATACATACATGCATGAGTACATACATGCATACATATACATACATACTCACATACATACAAACACACACACATTCATACATATATATATGCATACCCTCTCCTTCTCAGACCTTATCTGGTTATCACTGTCTCTGGAGACATGTTGAGCCCACTACTGTGAGACAATGTTCGACCCACCAATGTTGACTGAGTCCTGGTGATTTTGTTTATATATTTTCCCCAGGGATCAGGGCTGTAGGCAGGAAGCATCCCCTGAAAACAATGCCCACGTTGTTAATTGCTCCCTGGTCCCAACAGGTCTCAGCCAGCTGATCGTGGGCCAAAGGGAAAGTTCTCTCATCTTTGGGGTATTTGGAAAGAAGTGAATTCCAGTCTGTGACACTGAGAGAGAGGCAGTGAACTTCTTCTAGATAATTCTTTCAAATTCTTGACAGCCATTTTCCCTGATCTCTGAGGTTGGCGTGTCTTCGCCTGCATCACCTAAACTGACACGTGGTTGCTATGTTGCTTCTGTTGGCTTTAAAAAAAAAAAAAAAAACCAATAGATTTATTTTAGAATTAAATAAGAACTGGAAAGCCAATCTCACTTGCTATAAATAGAAGGCAATCGTGAGCTTGGGTTTCCATGAATACAAAATGCATCAGTAAATTCTAGCTCCAATCTGTTGCCTATAGTGGGCTTTTAGCAAAAAGCCGGGAGCACTGACTGTGTGTTGTTGAATCAGGAAGGAAGGAGAGAAAATTGAAAATGGAAAAACCCTCCCGGCCTGTGAATTGGGGTCATTAAGAGCTTATCTGGGTCTGTGCTGGACAGCGGTGAGCACCCAGCAATCTTGTAAATTCTGAGTGCCAGGTGAATGCGTGCTCCCCGCATGTCGTGGTGGGGTCAGGAATGGGCTGGCACCTGAGGACAGCCTCTGAGGGCTCTGACAGGCCAACCCTGAGACCAGCAACCTCTAATGGAGCAGGGGGGGTGTAGTCTGTGGTCTTGTGTGCTAGAGGGGCAGCGCTTGTTGCTGGCTTTTAGGGTCTCATAGTCATAGATGTGGGAGCAAGGGTCTCTCCTTCCTTCACCCTCCCCTGATTCTGAGCCCTGAGGAGAGGAAGGGTGATCCATCCCTACCCTGGGAGCTAGCGCAAAGCCCTATTGCAACTCACAGCATTGATAATGACGGTTCTAAAGAATGTTCCTCTGTGGCCATTTCTCCCAGGACTTCCGTGAAACTCAGGACCAATGACCCAGTAGGCTACCAAGCATAGGCAGAAGGTTCCAGCTGTCTCCCTAGCTGGGAAATTTTACAGCCCCCACGCCCACCCCACCCATGGGCAGTGCTTAGGGCACTGAAATCCCCTCTGTCTCCCTCACCAACCCTGGTCCAGGCTGCCAAGCTAGCTGCTCAACAGCACGGTGTGAGGTTTCCTGCTGTCTCAGGATGACACTGTGGATGACACATCTGATCACGCTCCTGCTGAGCGTGGCTATCCCCCCAAGTCCACAAGTTGAAGGCTTTGTCTCCATCCTGTGTCACTACTGAGAGGCAGTAGAACCCTTAGGAGGTAGGACCTAGTGGGGGCATTGAGATCCAAGCCCTGCCGCCTCTCTCCTCTCTCCATGGAATTACCATGGCCTGAAACCGACAGAACAAGAGGCTATGGACTAAAGTCTCCCGTGCTGGCTAGACACAACTAGAGTCATTCTGTCCCCGAAACCTTCAGTTCTGCTGGTCTAGAAGCATTGGAATCAGAGGGAGGAGTGAGTGCCCCTGCCAGGAGCCACAACAAACATTCCATTGAACTGGAGTCTCTAACTTCCTTGTCACTTTGGGCCTCTGATGCCCCTAGCTAAGAGACCAAGAAAGGAATACCAGTGTTGGGGGCGTGATTGATCCGGATTACCAAGGGGAAATTGGATTGCTTTTCCACAACGGAGGTAAGAAAGATTATGTCTGGAGTGCAGGAAAGCCTTTAGGGTATCTCTTGGTACTACTGTGTCCTGTGATTAAAGTCAACGGGAAACGACAACAGCTTAATCCAGGCAGGATGACAAAGGCACAGACCGGTCAGGAATGAAGGCATGGGTCACTCCTCCACATAAAGAGCCAAGACCTGCTGCAGTGCATCTTCTGCGGGATGAGGAAAGCCAGGAGAGCATGGGAGTTCTGAACACCAGCTATAGCCATGTGACCAGCTGCAGACATGAGGATTACAACCCACATGAGTGTTTCTGTCCTATTTTGTGGAGAATGTACTTGTGCAAATATCTGTGTTTTCTTTGTTAGTTTCTTTGACATGGAATGTAATATCAATTGAGAGAATATCAGTATCATATTTGAGTTTTGAGATATTAAAAGAATGTCTCTAAAGGGACCTTGCCACCTATTTTAAAGTATCTAAGGTGTTTGCTATATGTGGAATGGTTCTATCATATTGGGGATGATGGCCTGGGGTGATTTTCATTTGGAAATTAAGCATGACGTAGGGAGATATGATTGTGTGTCAAGTTGACAAGGGGTGGATTTGTGGTGGCTGTTCTTGGTTGTCAACTTGACTACGTCTGGAATTAGCTAAAACCCGAGAGGCTGGGTAAACCTATGAGGGATTTTTTTTTTCCCATGATCTGAAGTGGGAAGAACAATCCTAGATCCAGATCTTTTGAGGTGGGAAAATCTACCTTAAATCTGGGCCACACCTTCTGGTAGCAGCTTATACAGAGGACATAGAAACAGGAAGCTCGCCCTTTGCCTGCTTGCCCTCACTCCCACTGACATGTCCATTCCCTCAGTGGTGTCAGAGCCTGCTTCTTCAGGATGTCAAGGTTTACTGAAGGCTTGAGACATCCATACTCGTGGGCCGAGCAACTCCTGAGGGCTTGGACTTCCCACAGGTAGAAAGGTATTCTTGTAAAAGCTGGACCACAGCCTGAGGCCACTCTGACAATTCCTGTTTAGATAATAGATATGTAGCAATAGAGATTCAGACTATCAGCTCTGTTTCTCTAGACAACCCTGACTGATACAGCTCCTACATCCTGAGCCAAGGAAAACCTTCATGTTTATGAGTTGATGGCTTCTGGTGTTCACCACAAGAACAGAGACACAGCTAACATGGTGTCACGTTGGCTTCCCTTTGTTCTTATGTTGAAGATCTAATTTCAGAACATAGATGACTGAGCTATCTTTCCATTCCAGAACCAGAGACTTCTTAAACTTCACCCTATTGTGAGGAGCATGGGCTGCTCTTCTAGAGGTCCTGAGTTAAATTCCCAGTAACCACTTGGTGGCTCATAAACATCAGTAATGGGGACTGATGCCCTCTTCTGGTGTTCAGAAGGCAGCTTCAGTGTACTCATATAAATAAAATAAATAAATCTGGGTTTTTTGTTTGTTTGTTTTTGTTTTTGTTTTTTGTTTTTTTTTGGGGGGGGGTTGAGGCAGGGTTTCTCTGTGTAGCCCTGGCTGTCCTGGAACTCTCTCTGTAGACCAGGCTGGCTTCGAACGCAGAAATCCACCTGCCTCTTCCTCCAACTGCTCTTTTATTTATTTATTTATTTATTTATTTATTTATTTTGAGATTTATTTAAGCCGGGCGATGGTGGCACACGCCTTTAGTCCCAGCACTTCAGAGGCAGAGGCAGGCAGATTTCTGTGTTCAAGGCCAGCTGGTCTACAGAGTGAGTTCTATGACAGCCAGGGCTACACAGAGAAACCCTGTCTCAAAAACAAACAAACAAACAAACAAATATGGAAAGCCTTTTGGGGTACCACTTGGCAGGAATCTGACATTGGAAGTAAGCTCAGGCAGGAATCTGATATTAGGGCATAATAAGGAAGTAAGTTTTGGCAAGAATCTAACTTTAGGCTGTAATAGGGAAGTAAGGTAAAGCAGGAATCTTAGTCTCAGGGTGGACCAAAGAACTGGGCTTCAGGCAAGATTTTGGGATTGGACGAGGAACTGGGCTCAAGTATTTCGGTCATTATGACAAGCCCTTTTAAACAACTGTCATGGGAGTAATCACAGGACGTGGCTTGCTGCCTTGTTAGTTCCTTATTGTTACTTACTTACTGCTCGCCCAAAATACTTAAATGTAATTAAAATGGGGGGCTGGTGAGATGGCTCAGTGGGTAAGAGCACCCGACTGCTCTTCCAAAGGTCCCAAGTTCAAATCCCAGCAACCACATGGTGGCTCACAACCATCCGTAACAAGATCTGACGCCCTCTTCTGGAATGTCTGAAGACAGCTACAGTGTACTTACATATAATAAATAAATAAATCTTTAAAAAAAATGTAATTAAAATGATATAAAAAGTGGATTGGAAAATTAAAATTTGCCTTCAGTCTCAGAATTGACTGGGGTCATGCTACAATGTTGTCTAACTGTCTTTTTTCTTTTTAATCCTCACTCCCAGGCTGGAGAACCTGTTGACTGACTGAGCGGGCTTGGTTAAATCAATCAATCAATCAATCAATCAATCAATCAGACAATCCCACTCTGTTGTTCAAATTGATCTGAAACTCCCAACTCCCAACTAATACTTCCATCTTTGCCTCTTTATTATAATTTGACCTTGGCTATTTTATGGTTTGAGTTGTTTGTTTGTTTGTTTGTTTGTTAAGACAGGGTTTCTCTGTGTAACAACCCTGGCTGTCCTGGAACTCACTCTGTAGAACAGGCTGGCCTAAGGAAACAGAGTTGGCCCCAGGGTTTGCTGGCCAGCCATTCTAGCCAATCGGAGAGCTTGAGGCCAGCAATGAGACCCCGTCTCACAAAACAAGGTAGAGAGCAATGAAGAGACCTGAAGTCAACCTCTGACTTTCACATGTGTGTATGCACATGAACATGTCTGTACACACATGTACAAAGACATGAATATGTATCCATGGATATATATACATATATATATGTATGTATATATATCCAAATATGTATGTACACATGTGCGTATGCACTGTGCATGAGCGAGGGCACACACACACACACACGCACACACACACACACACGTGCACACACACACTGTCAAGGCCAGCTTCAAAAATTCAGGGTAAACTGAGGCTGTCCTCGGGGCTCTGCCTCTCTGAGTCACACCATTGTGACTGCGCTAACCAGTAGACTGTGTCCCCTGAGCTCTAACTAGGTTTGTTGTCCCTTGACAACACACACACCCAGACTCTGACAAGGATGTGTAGTACAGATCACTTGGCATTTCTTACAAAACTAAACATACTTTGAAGGCTCAACCCAGCAGGCTTCCTCCTTGGCAGTGAGCCAAAGGCCCTGAGACACCCACACAAAAGCTTGTGCATGAGTGTCTACAGCAGCTTTATTCATGGCTGGCTGAACTGTCAGCAATAGCATCCTTGAGCCGGCAACCAGTCATCGTGTTGTATTGCCTACAGACAATGGAATATTACTCAGTGTGGAAAAGCAATTAGCCATTAAGCCACGGAAAGAGCCTCAACTATATCCTACCAGGAAAAATACCACTGTGGCAATGTCACCTTCTACGGAGTTCCAACTGTGATGTTCCGGGAAAAACCCGAAAGTATGTAGACAGTAAGAAAGGTCAGTAGTTGGTAGGGCAGGGAACAGAAGCAGTGTGAATAGATCAGAGAATAGAGGGCTTTAGGGTAGAGACACTGCTCCATGTATCAACACAACGGCAGACACTTGTCCAGACCCAGCAGGTGCCCCACAGCGTGTGCCCCTCTGCACACTTTGAACCCTGGGAGGCGATGTGTCCTTTGGAGTTGATGTGTCACTCTAGCTGGGAATAAAAGAGAAGGCTCTGTGTGTGTGTGTGTGTGTGTGCGCATGTGTGTGCGTGTACACGCGTGTGTGTGTGTGTGTGTGTGTGTGTGTGTGTGTGTAGTGGGGAGCACATGGGAAATCTGTCCCATGTACTCACCCTGCTAAAAGCCTAAACCTGTTCTAAAAAATTTAATTAAACTTTTTTGGTTGGGGACTGGAGAGGTGGCTCAGCGGTTAAGAGCACTGGCTGGTCTTCTGGAGGTCCTGAGTTCAAATCCCAGCAACCTTATGGTGTTTCACAATCATCTGTAATGGGATCTGATGCCCTCTTCAGTGTACTCACTGACAATCAACAAATAAATATAAAAAAAAGTTTTTGTATAATTTCTTTTATTATATCTTATTTATTTGTAATTGTGATATTGTAATATTAATTACAATTAATTACAATAAAAATTATTACAATCTATTTATGTATTGCATATGTATATGTATGTACATATGCAAGCACACACAAAGTTAGAGGACCATTTGTGGGATTTGGTTCTTGGAACTCCAAGTCCCTGAGAACATTAGTCTTGTCTGCTATGTGTCCCCTCCTCCTCCCCATCCCCCACCACATGCTGGTAATAAAACTGTCACACGCCAGGCAAGTGCTCTACTACTGTACTCTATCTCCAACCCCTAAAAAGAATTTTTGGAAGGGCCTGAGGATGTAGCAGAGATGGCCGACCTCTTACCCATTGTTCACGTGGCACTGGGCCCCTCCCCTGCTGCTTATCTATAATCTTAACACTCAGGAAGTCGAGGCAGGAGATCTGGAGGGAACCAGGAGGCCGGAAGGGGGAGGAGGAACAGGAGGTGGAGAGGGAGGAGGAGGAGCAGGAGGAGGAGCAGGGGAGGAGCAGCCGAAGGAAGAGAATTTGTGCATGTAAATGGTTCTGATGAATCCAGTAGTCAGGGTCCGAAAATTAACTGCCCACACACAGATTCATGGGAGCATTCAGCATTTATTTTCTTGTGTCCATGGTGTCACTCAGGGACAACCCACTGCAGAGATGCTACTGAGTTCCCATGCTGCACGGAGCACAGGTGCGGAGGAAGGGTCATGTTAAGGCTTCCCTAGACCAAAGGTGAGGTGTGACCTAATTTTATTTTTGAATTTTCTTGCTGTCTAATGTCAGTGGCTGCCTGAAGACTTCCCTGGGGAAAAGCTTTGTAACAGTTGATCCTTGCAAACCTCTGTCCTAGTTATATAGGGAAGTCCAGTTAGATTTTCTTCTGGGGGGCAGGGTAGAATGGAGGAATAATACTGGCTGCTCTTCCAGAGGTCCTGAGTTCAATTCCCAGCAACCACATGGTGGCTCACAACTACCTGTAATGGGTCTGATGCCCTCTTCTGGTTTGTCTGAAGACAGCTATAATAAACTCATATACATAAAATAAATTTAAAAAATTTATACATACATATATACATATACATACACACACACGCACACACACATATATAATAATAATAATTATTATTATTATTATTATTTTAGTTTTTCAAGACAAGGTTTCTCTGTATAACCCCAGCTGTCTTGGAACTCATTCTGTAGACCAGGCTGGCCTCAAACTCAGAAATCTGCCTGCCTCTGCTTCCCAAATTTCCAAATAGTGGGATTAAAGGTATGTGCCACCACTGCCCGGCTAAAAAATATTTTTTAAAATGTGTTTTAAAAAAGATTTCCTCCAGCACTAGGGAGGCAGAAGCAGGCAGATTTCTGAGTTCGAGGCCATCCTGGTCTACAAAGTGAGTTCCAGGACAGCCAGGGATACACAGAGAAACCCTGTCTCGAAAAAAAAAAAAAAAAAAAAGAAAGAAAGAAAGAAAAAAAGATTTCCTTCTGGGGCCAGTGAGATGGTTCTGCAGGGAATGAAGTAGAACCCTTGTCTCATACCATGTGTGCTATTGTGTAGACATGATTCTCCCTCCCCTCCTCAACACACACACACACACACACACACACACACACACACACACACAAGATTGCTATGTTAAACGCTTGATCCCCTACTGGGGGAATCTAGTCACTGAAAGGTATTGGGATCAGATATGGAGCTGGAGAGATGGCCTAGCAGTTAAGAGCACTGGCTACTCTTACAGAAGACCCAGGCTCAGTTCCCAGCACCTATATGGCAGCTTACATCTACCTATCCGTAATTCCAGTTCATGGGATCTGACTACCTCTTGTGACCTTCACATACCAGGAATCCACATGGTGCACAAACATACACAAGGAAAACTCCCTTGGGCATAAAATAACAAGAAGTAAATCTTTGCCAGGCATGGTGACTCAAGCTTTTAATCACAGCACTCGGGAGGCAGAGATGGGTGAATCTTGGTGAAGTCAAGCCCAGTCTGGTCTACGTAGAGAGTTCCAGAACAGCCTGGGCTGTGTAGAAAGTGGAGACTTTTGGAGTGTTGGAGGTGTGGCCTGTCTGGAAGAACTAGGTGATTAGGGGTTTGTTCTTAGAGGTTATATCTTCTTGTTTTGTTTTGATTTTTGAGACAGGGTCTCTCTGTGTAGCCCTGGCTGTCCTGGAACTGACTCTGTAGACCAGGCTGGCCTCAAACTCAGAAATTCACCTGCCTCTGCCTCCCAAGTGCTGGGATCAAAGGTGTGCGTCACCACTGCCCAGCCCATGATCTTTTGTTTTAGAAACGGTTTCTTTCTTCCTTCCTTCCTTCCTTCTTTCCTTCCTTCCTTCCTTCCTTCCTTCCTTCCTTCCTTCCTTCCTTCCTTTCTTTCTTTCTTTCTTTCTTTCTTTCTTTCTTTCTTTCTTTC
>NC_034595.1:88790197-88795162 GCF_900095145.1 Mus pahari
AGCACTTGGGAGGCAGAGGCAGGCAGATTTCTGAGTTTGAGGCCAGCCTGGTCTACAGAGTGAGTTCCAGGACAGCCAAGGCTATACAGAGAAACTGTCTCGAAAAACCAAAAAAATAAAAATAAAATAAAATAAAAAGTAAAAATGGTGGATAAACACTCCAGACACCATTAGCCAGTGGGAAATATAGGTGAAGACCAGGGTGGAATGAACTATGTCCCGCTGTGGGATGGGGATAACCGAAGTCATATGTGGTGAGAAGCCATCTGCTGCTTGGAAGACAGTAACTCAGAGCCCGGGACAGCTGGGCTGCAGCTCCTCAGAATCTGACCGATCTGATGGCCATGTGACCCAGTGTCACCACTCCTGATGGACCAATCAAGAGTTCACACAAGCATCTAAAGCAGTGGTTCTCAACCTGTGTGTCGAAACTCCTTTGTCGAAACTCCTTTGTGTGTGTGTGTGTGTGTGTCACATATCGTGCATGTCAGATATTCGCATTGTGTTTTATAGCAGTAGCACAATTATAGTTGGGGGGGGTCACCACAACATAAGGAACTGTATTAAATTAAAAGGTCGCAGCCTTAGGAAGGTTGAGAACCATTGGTTTAAACCGTACTGTCATAGTGCCAGACATGGTGGTGGTACACACTTATAATCCCAGCACTCAGGAGGTTGAGGCAGAAGCTTCACAAGTTCAAGACCAGCCTGGGCTACATAAGTGAGACTTGTCTCAAAGATAGAAACACAAGACAAAACAAAAAGCTAAAAGAGGTTTGTTCAGAACAGCACCACTCATAGTGGCCAAGGGATAGAAACAGTTCAAATGTCCACCTGCTCATGAAACAGTAAAAGCTGGCACACACACACACACACACACACACACACACACACACACACACTACAGTGTGCTATTTAGAATGAAGCACAGCACATTGCTACACCGGGGAGAGATCTTTCTGTTTGTGTGTTCTGAGTCAGGGTCTCAGGTAGCCTATGATAGCCTCAGACTTACTCTGTAACTGAGGACGACCTTGAACTCCTGGTCCTCCTGCGTCTACCTCCCAGACACTGGAAGGACAGGGGTGCACCAGAATTCTTGGCTGGAAAGTTCTTGAAAACTGTGCTTCAAGGAAGGAAGCCAAACCTTAAAAAGCCACACTACCTTTGTTTGTATTCAGTGTGAGACAGGACATTAGGCCCAAAGAAAGAAAGTCTGCTCATGGTTGCAGAAAGCAGAGAGTAGGGGGATGGGGCTTGCTGCTGTTTAATGAGAGCAGGGAGCTTTCTGGGAGAGATGCATTAGCATCCTTATAAGGATCTGAAGGAGACCTTGGCAGACTTAGAGAAACTACCACCAGTAAGAAACAGGTCCTTGCCAGCCGCCAAAGTGATTTTGGTGCCTGACCCAAGACTTACCATGGTTTATAAATGACCCGGCCTAAGGCATTTTATGATAGCAGCAAGGATTGTCTAAGACGGTTGCTGCCCACCAATGGAAATGCCCAGAGGCACTGTACTGTGTGTGCCCTGTAGAGTAGTTTAAAAAGGCAAATTTTCTGTTAGGTGAGTTTTGTTGTTGGTTCTATTTCAGACTGGATCTCCTGTACCTTGGTGTTCCGAACAGCCTGGAGAATGATCTATGAACCCATATTTTCAGCTTTGGATGAGTGAATTATTAAGTATACAGCAAGCCAGAGTAAAAGAATAAACAGCAAAAGAGGGGGGGGAGGGAGGGAGAGAAGAAGATAGGATCACATTGAGAACTGGAAGCATCCGGCATGAAGTAACAGGGGAAACTGAGGCAGGACCCTGGAGCCCCTGAGTGAGCTTCCTGTCCCTGGCAGAGATCCTGAGTTCTCTTTCTGCTGAAACTCTTAGGGAGAATGGATAATCGACATTCACCTCTGCTGGAAACGCTTCCCCCTTCAGCCAAACATCTAAACTCGTTCTTAGTGCACAGGGTTTTCCTTCTCAGGCTATGCTGCCTTCCCCGTCACAGAGCTGGGGAGCCCAGCCCCAAACAAGGGGCCTCGGAGGAGCCTGAGCCAAACATGCTTAGGACTGAAAAGGAGTAGAAGTTGCCCAGCTCCTCATCCAGCTCAAACAATACAGAATAATTTACCAATGTAATGTAAGTTATACACCATCTGGCTTCAAATTCTTTCTTTCTTTTTTTTTTATGATTTTTTTATTTATTGCATATGAGTACACTGTTGCTGTCTTCAGACACACCAGAAGAGGACATCTTATTCCACTACAGATGGTTGTGAGCCACTATGTGGTTTCTGGGAATTGAACTCAGGACCTCTGGAAGAACAGTCAGTGCTCTTAACTACTGCGCCACCTCTCCAGCCCCCTGCCTTCAAATTCTTTGTTGTCCACTGATGACCTTGGAATTATGACCCTAGCTGGCCTGGAAGTGGATATGTATATCTGCCTGCCTCTGCCTGAAGGGCTGGCATTAAAAGTTGTTGGCTTGGACTGGACAGCTCCTGCCTCCAGGTTCCTGCCCTGACTGCCCTCAGTGATGAACAGTGATGTGGAAGTGTAAGCCAGATAAACCCTTTCCTCCCTAACTTGCTCTTTGGTCATGATCCATTGCAGCAATAGAAACCCTAAGAGGACACTTGACCCAGCTGACCTTAAAATTTTGATTTCCCATCTCTTGTGCCACCATTCTAAATTCATGCCTTGCTGACAACGAAACCCGGGGCTTTGTTCACACTAGGTGAGTACTCCGCCAGCTGAACCACATCCTCAGGCCCTTAACTCCAGGTACATTTTTTCAAGTACTGGTGCAGATGCATGCTATAAAATGTATGGACCTTAAAGACATGTATATAGAGGGAGCGACTGAGGACCACACAGGCAAAGAATCCATTAAATGAAACTGTTCGGCAAGCAAATCCATGAAGTTTGGAAGAGACAATGTTTTCCTGGGGTGGGGGTGGACTGGGAACAGGAGACGGCTAGGGGGAGAGGGGAAGACACGGCCAGTGGCTTGGGCTTCTTTTCAGGGGAATAAAAATGTCTGCAAGTTGACTGGGTTGTTTTCATAACTCTGTAAAAACAACGAAAACATTTACAACTCTATTTTTGTTGTTGTTTGGTTTCTTTCTTTCTTTCTTTCTTTCTTTCTTTCTTTCTTTCTTTCTTTCTTTCTTTCTTTCTTTCTTTTTTTGGTTCTCTGACAGGGTTTCTCTGTATAGCCCCAGCTGTCCTGGAACTCACTCTGTAGACTAGGCTGGCCTCTGACTCAGAAATCCGCCTGCCTCTGCCTGGCTGTTGTTTGTTTTCTTGAGACAGGTTCTCATGTAGTCCAGGCTGGCCTTGAACTCACTATGTAGCCAAGGATGAATCCTCCTGCTTCCACCTCACAGATGCTGAGGTCACAGGCATGTCATTTTACTAGACCACACTTGGCCTAGAAGTGTAATCTTCCTCTTTTTTTTTTTTAAGATTTATTTTATCTTAAATTATGTGTGTGTGTCTGGGTGTGGGTATTTACCCATGAATGCAGTATCTACAGAGACCAGAAGAGGGCACCATATCCTCTGAAATCAAAGTTCCAGACAGTTGTGAGCTACCCAACATGGGTTCTGGGAACCAAACATGGGTTTGCTACAAGAACAGCAAACACTGTGTGTGTGTGTGTGCGTGTGTGTGTGTCTGTGTGTGTGTGTGTCTGTGTGTGTGTGTGTGTCTGTGTGTGTGTTATCCTTTATTTCCTATATCCTTATATCCTATATATTTATAACATATTATATAATATATTCTTTATATTCTTTATATTTATATATTCTTTATATATATGCTAATATATAATATATATTATTCTTTAAATGGGTGAGTTCTGTAGGCTGTAAATTATCTTAATAGATAATATTGATATTATCAAAATCAGTATTAATAGATATGTTATAAAGAAGTCTATCATTGCCACACTGTACCCAACACTGGAGACATAAATTTTGTGAAGATCAGCGGCTGGAGAGATGGCTCAGTGGTTTAAAAGCACTGGCTGCTTTTTCAGACGACTTGGATTCAATTTCCAGCACCCACATAGCCCCCCTGGAACTTCCAGAGGATCTGATAACTTCTTCTGACCTCCACAGGAAACAGTCACGCATGTGGCAAATACATATACATGAAGGCAAAACATCTATACAATAAAAATAAATAAAATATAAACATGTTAAGAAGCTATGCAAAGATCTTTAGGGATAAAGTTTTGAGTGTAATGAGACAGGGAAAGTATTCCTACAGAAACCTAAGCATTTGCGGGTGATGTGTAAGACTGTGGTGTCTTTTCATGTGGTTTAAAAAAACTCAAGTCACACAGCTATACTGTCCAACACTGAAGCCACTAGCCACAGGTACTGATTTATGCATAAGTATACATTAATTAAAAATGAATGCCACTAAAGATCCTGTTCCCCCATTAGTAGCCACATTTTAAGTGCCCAGTAGCCACCTGGAGCCAGTGGGCACAGTCCTGGGACATGCAGGTGTAAGGCGCCCTCTCTCATACAGAAAGTTCTAGTAGCCAGTGCTGGGGCATGCAAACACAGAGAGCAAATGTGGTAAACATGGTGATGAGTGATACACCTTCAGAAGGTTCCTTTGTGCACCGTGACAGTCCAAATTTTCAGACCACAGTCCAACGGTCTCTTCTGACTGTTCACCCACCCAGTTTCTCGTACCTTCTTTCTCAAGTGAATTATGTATAGAATATGGGGTGCTCTTTGTGGCCCTGCAGAGGCATGGCTGGGTAGGGATGATGGAGCTAAAGTGCTGTGTGTACATTTTTTGCTCTGTGCTTCAGTAGAAGTGTAACTTTGGATTTTGTATAGCTGGGCGTGGTGGCACATGCCTTTAATCCCAGCACTTGGGAGGCAGAGGCAGGTGAATTTCTGAGTTCCAGGACAGCCAGGGCTACACAGAGAAACCCTGTCTCAAAAA
>NC_034595.1:88796033-88797677 GCF_900095145.1 Mus pahari
CAAGTAGGGGAGTGGGTGGGTAGGGGAGCAGGAGCGGGGGGTATAGGGATAGCATTTGAAATATTAATGAAGAAAATATCTAATAAATAATTGGAGAAATGAAAAAAAAAAAAAAAAAAAAAAAGGATGCCTACAGCCTATTGCTGGGCAGAAGAAAAGTAGGCAGAGCTCCAGTTCCCAGCTTGGGTCTGAGGAGAGACCACGAGGAGGAGAGGAGAGAGGTATGAAGAGGAGAAGACACCATGGGGTAGGTGAACAACATGGCCATGAGGGCCAGCCAGTTGGAGTAAGAGCATCCAGATGGAACATGGCAAGTTAAATCACATAGTCATTGACAGGGAAGTAGATAGAATCGCTTAGAGCATTGATATCTGCCCAGATCCAGGGCTTTAAGGCTTGTTATAAAGGTTTTTGTGGTTTTTATTTGGGAATTCTATGATCAAGGGTGGGTTAGAAACCCCCAATTAATAGGAATGGAACTCAGGCTGTCAGCATGGCTGGTGAGCCCTGTTACGCGCTGAGCCATCTCCCTTGGCCCTGAAAAGCAGGTATTCATAACAGGAGGCAGGGATGGGCTGTGTGGTGCACTGGGAAGACTGTGGAGAAAAACACTCTAGCTTTACATCTTGCAGAGTCCCCTGACTAAATAATAGGTCTTCCATCAATTAGGGGACTCTGATGTGACCAGACAGCTAGTCTAGGGTTTGCTTTATCAGCAGCCACAACAAAACATGGTTGTGACTATAGTTTTCATGGTGTGTGTGTGTGTGTGTGTGTGTGTGTGTGTGTGTGTGTGTGTGTGTCCCACCAACATGGAAGGCTTTAACTATGGAGCAAACATCTCCCACATTGATTTCATGGATAAATGTGAGTAGTAGCACCCAATTAGGTACATAAATTGATCCCGTCGGCAGTGTGTTCCACACTACCTGCCCCAATGTTCTGGGTTCTCAAATGAAGGACACACACAGCCTATATATTTTCATAAGCATAAAATAGTGGCTGGGACACTTCCTAACTGCCATGTGGCTAATCCACCTCCCTCCGATATTCCATCTTTGCTGCCCTAGAGCCAGTCGGGGAGCTGTCTTGGGCTGCGATCCCCGGCTCCTACATGGTGGCTATACTCTGTTCCACACCTTCTCAGGCACGGTGTCTTTCCTCTGCTTCTCTAGGAATGGCGGATCTCCTTTTTGCCTCTCGTCCCTTTGGTCCCTCACCCGGGGATCCTAAAGGTCTCGCCTCTGTCTGCCCTGCGCAGCCATTGGCTGCCGGCAACTTTATTTACCAATCAGAACCAACTCAGAGCAGGGACCCTTGGTGTCTTGGTGTCTTACGCCGTGGATGTGTGGCTCCTCATGCAAACAATTTTGGAGACGCAAATGCACATAATACAAGCAGCCACAAAAGTGGCAAGAACTGACACTAGGCTACTCAGTGTTTATCAGTCGGCTTTCTGTGCCTTATGAAGAGGAAAATAATGTTCAGGCTCAGAGCTTTAATGGTGTCAGCCTGTGACTGGTTGGACCCCTGGCAGTATCACCGTGACCCCACCCCCACCCCCATCTGACTGCAAAAGCTACTTGGGAGATCCCTGCTTGGCTAGGACGAAGTGACATGGCCATGCCCAGGTGCAGGGATTTT
>NC_034595.1:88797983-88799271 GCF_900095145.1 Mus pahari
GCTGGGACTAAAGGCGTGTGCCACCACTGCCCGGCTCAAGAGGCACTCTTAGCCAGTGCACTGAGACTCCTGAGGGCAAGGGTACCCCTAGGAGAACAACGATTGTACAGATGCCAACAGCAGAAGCTAAGGAGGGCAGGCAAAGGCTGGGTGGCTGTGGCCTCCTGCAGGCAGGCGATTCTGTCCGAGGTCTGGCAGTGATCAAGGTTGGAGGGAGGGTATGCAGGGGGTGGGGAGGGCTGGGGCTGGCCAGTGCTTGCTTGTTCGCTCGATGGCAATCAGTAAGCTAAGCACTTTACTCTCGATTATTCCTCGACACGGGAGGCGGCAGGGGTATCATTAACGTTGTGTTCAGGCAAGAAAGCTGAGGGTGGAAGAAAAGAGGCTTCCAAGAGTTGGAAGGTAGCAGAGCGGGGAGCTGACAGCCCACAGTCAGACCCCTGACCCAGCGTCCACACTGAACAGCACATGGGTTCCGTCTGGAGTGGCCCTCTTCTGCCACTCATGAAGTGCTGGGTTGAGAAAGTTTCTGAAGTTCTCTGAGCTGTAATGCCAGAGTTTGTTTCTGGAATCAGTTAATGACATCCTTAACAAACATGACCTGAGAACTCAAAAAGTAACCAGAAACACCTTTTATTTCCCTTTTAAACACTCACTTCAGCTTATGTAGGTGTGTATATGTGAGTGCAGGCGTTGGAGAGATTATTAGCTCCCTGGCGCGGAGGCTGGACTTGAACTCGGGACCTCTGGAAGAGCGGTGTGGCCTCAAGCACTGAGCCATCTCTCCATCCCTACTTGACATCTTTTCAAGTAAACACACCACACAGCTTTCGTCAAAACAGCCATATACTAAACCATGAAGCACACAGACACAAGCACACATGCATGCACGCACGCACACATGGAGACACACACTCCATTTTTATAAACTGAAATTATTCTGACTCTCTTTACAGTCAAAAGATTACCAGGAAGTCTGGTTGCAGGGACGACTCAGCAGTTAAGAGCTGCTCTATAGAGGATCCAGGCTAGATGATCAGAACCTACGTGGCAGCTCACAATAGCCGTCTGTGACTCCAGCTTCAGGGGCTCCAACGCCCTCTTCTTACCTCTGCAGGCACTGCATACATATGTCACTCAGATGTACAAACATCCATAAGGGTTTTTAAAAAATAAAATAATAAAAAAAAGATAACCTGAAATTCCTGTACTTCCTGAAAACTAATATCTTTCTAATTATTTATTTTTATTCTATTTTATTTTTGGTTTTTAGAGACAAGGTTTCTCT
>NC_034595.1:88799521-88801183 GCF_900095145.1 Mus pahari
CCTCGAACTCAGAAATCCACCTGCCTCTGCCTCCCAAGTGCTGGGATTAAAGGTGTGCGCCACCATGCCCGGCTCTAATTATTTTTTACTGATTTATTTTGTGTGCATGTGTGTTTAAGTGTGGAGATAGGAAGCCAATTGCAGGAATTGGCTCTGTCTTTCTACCGTGTAGGTCTTAAGGGTTGAACGCCGGTCACCAGGCTAGGTGGCAAGTGCCTTAACCTGCTGATCCAAACAGATATCGCCCGAAGAATCTGGCTGGGCATGGCGGTGCATGCCTCTAACCCCAGAGCTTGGGAGCTTCTCGGTTCCCATGACTCCTATCAGAGGGTGCATTCTGTGTGTCCCACCGCTGACTGTATCTGCTTTAATCAGGTGGGCACATGGCCTCACAGGCTCAGCAAGAGAATCTCCTTTTCCCTCGGTGTTTAAAACTCTTCTGTAGAATGAGTTTGAACTTCTGACATCACACTCTCATTCAGCTTCAACAAGGAGTCCTGGTTTTCTGGGGTTTTTTTGTTTTGTTTTGTTTTGTTTTGTTTTTTTCTGTTACTTTTTATTGTCTCAGCCCGCCACTTAAAAAACTTCATCTTGTGGGGCGTGTGTGTGTGTGTGTGTGTGTGTATGTGTGTGTGTTATACATGTTGTTGTGGGTCTGTGCGTGTGCATGTATGTATGGGACCCAGAGGGCAATGTTTCCTTAGTTCTCTACCTTCTCTGTTTGTGCGAGGTGGGGTCTCTCACTTAACTGGAGCCCACTGACTTGGCAAGGCTGGCTGGCTGGAGATCCCCGGGTTCTTCCCTTCTCTGCCCCCCTGGCTCTGGGGTTGCCCGGTCTGTGCTGCTGCAGTGTCTCTTTACATGGCTGCTGTAGACAAACCTTTGTCCTCACACTCACTGAGCACTTCACTGACTGAGCCATCTCCCTGGCCTGGGGCACGGTGCTCTATCATCTCCCTGGCCTGGGGCACGGTGCTCTATCATCTCCCTGGCCTGGGGCACGGTGCTCTATCATCTCCCTGGCCTGGGGCACGGTGCTCTATCCCCCTGGCCTGGGGAACGGTGCTCTATCCCCCTGGCCTGGGGCACGGTGCTCTATCCCCCTGGCCTGGGGCACGGTGCTCTATCCCCCTGGCCTGGGGCACGGTGCTCTAGAATTATGTGATGATTCTGGTCTCATCCAACTGGGCTCCTGGCTTTCTGTTTTATTCAACCTAACCTAGCATTACCAGTTCTGTTCCCCAATTCTCCCTCAGCTGAGAGCCATTGGATACTTCCTTGTAACATGACCATCATTTTAAAATCTGTCTATCATCTATCTATCTATCTATCTATCTATCTATCTATCTATCTATCTATCTATCTATTTTATGTACATGGGTGTACATGGTTTTCATGCCCACCAGAAGAGGGCATCGGATCCCATTACAGTTGGTTGTGAGCTGCCATATGGTCCCTGGAATTGAACTCAGGACCTCTGGAAGAGCAGCTATTGCTCTTAACCCCTGAGCCATCTCTGCAGCCCAGCCCCATCATTCTTTTTTAATTATTATACAATATTTTTACTTATTCTTTCAGAACCTCATATGTGCATACAATGTACTTCGATGATATGCGTCACTCTTTCAACCTCTCCTGGAGCCCTACTCATCCCTTTCCCAA
>NC_034595.1:88801385-88840928 GCF_900095145.1 Mus pahari
TGTGTGTGTGTGTGTGTGTGTGTGTGTGTGTGTGTCTGTCTGTCTGTCTGTCTGTCTGTCTCTGTGTGTGTGTGTGCACGCCATGGTATACCCATGCTTACAGAAACCAGAAGGCATTAGATATCCTAAATCTTGAGTTACAGACGGCTGTGAGCCACTCTACATGGGTGCTAGGAACTCAGGTCCTCTGCAAGAGCAGTAAATGTTCTCATCTGCAGAGCCACCTCTCCAGAACCCCTCCCCCACTATTTTCCTTTCTTCCTTTTGTTTTTTATTAACTCTGAGTACAGTTAGTTCTGTCCATGTATTCCCAGGAGCGGGGTTGTCCACTGAAGCAGGGCCAACCTATCATGAACTGCAGACTTAAACTGAACCGACCCTCCCTCCCCAGCCACCAGCCACCGCCAGCCTCTTGTTTGAGCCCTTTCTTGCTCTCTTATGTGAGATGACCCAAGGTCACCTTCTACACCCTCTGTCCCAATCTTGTTCTGTCATTTGTTCGTGGAGACCAGGGGCCTTTGGTGGGGAACAGTATTAGAGGGCAGGACCTTGGCCCTTCTCGGTGGCAGGAACTAGGGAGCCCGCATCCCCCATTGCCACCCTGCCTGGGCACCAGTCTCTCAGGCCAGGCTTTGGGACTCTCTTCTGGAGTGCTAACCCTCTTTAAAAATGCCCACCTGACAGCTTTAAAGCAAGATGTTTCTGGAAATGAATTTAAAAGGAGAAGGAGCTAGCCAGTTACTGAGCACTTCTTCTCTTTTGTGTATTACAGTTGGTTGGGCTTCCATGGAAAAGCCTTTATAAGTGGGTCTTTGATCTGGTAATTATCGGATCATTTTTTTGGTGTGGGTAACTATATAATTCATAGGTAATGACCATTTTGCCTCTTATTTTCCCATCCTTACATCTTCTTCATCACGTCAGCACGGACCGGAGAGTAAAGTGAATTAGTAACTGCAATGCTGGGTATCCTGGCTGGCCTCAAACTCACAGAGATCCACCTGCCTCTACTTCCCAAGTGTTTGAGGCTAATGGTGAGCACCACAATGCCTGCCTGCACTTAATCACACTTTTTTTTTTTCTGAGACAGAGTTTCTCTGTGTAGCCCTGACTATCCTGGAAGTAGCTCTGTAGACCAGGCTGGCCTTGAACTTACAGAGATCCACCTGCCTTTGGTTTCAGAGTGCTCCGATTAAAGGCATGCACTGTGATAGCCTGGCTTTAATCATACTTTAAAAAAAAAAATTCAAAAAAAATCCTTACATTTGTGTGTGTGTGTGTGTGTGTGTGTGTGTGTGTGTGGTATTTGTGTGGTATTTGTGTGGGAGTGTGTGTGTGTGTGTGTGTACACCACAATGTCCACAAGGAAGTCAGCTGGAAACTTGGGGGAGTCAGTTTCTTCCATCATGCATGTCTGAGGAACTGATATCAGACTGCCAGGGATGGTGATAAACACCTTTATCTGCTTAACCACCTCACGGGCCTTAATAATGTAAAAACATTTTTAGATTTATTTTATCTTATGTATATGAATGTTTTGACCGTGTGTGTGTCTGCTCTTCCTATCTGGAAGAGAACATGGGATCCGCTGGAACTGGAGTTACAGATGGTTGTGAGCCGCCATGTGGGTACTGGGACTTGAACCCAGGTCCTCTGCAAGAGCGGCCAGTGCTCTAACCACTGAGCTACATGTCTATCCCCCGTTATAAGTTTTGGTAAGTTTTCCACCCCCTACTCCCGGTTTACTAAAGATTTTTAAAACTGCAAATGGGTGTGACTTTCTGAACAGCTTTCTTCTGAGCATGTGCCTGCCCGGAGATGATCTCATGGTTTTTCTCCTGTAGCCCGTCAATTAACGTGAGAACTTAGTGGCTGCATTTTCTGAAGGTTAATTTTCCTTCCTTATCCAGGATAAGCCCCACTTGGTGGCGCTTTAAAAAAAAATATATAAATATAGGATTGCGCTAAGTGCTGCTTGCTGATTCTCACCCTTGTGTTCCACAGGAGAAGAGCTTATAATTGCCTTCCCTCAAGTTTGCTTTCAGTTTCGAAATTACTCTGTCTATTAAAGTCATTAACTAGACCCTCTTTATTCTGAACCCCTTGCTTTAGAATTGAGACTTGGGATTTCTATAAGCTCCCAAGGAGGCGTGGCAACATTTTCTGTTCTGAAAAGTCTCCCCCTGAAGGTGTCCCGAGCCTGGATGTCCCAAGGCTGAAGGAGCGCCGGCCAACGCTTGGCTAACTATACCTGATGATGCCCGTCAGAGCAGAGACCAAGCTACAGCTCCAATCCGGACTCCCCGGGCCACAAGGGAGATGTGTCTTGGTTTCCTCCTCCGCAAAACATGACGTTGGGTACAAGAATGTAGGGAGCTCTTCCAGCCCCGGCAATCGTGGGCCCTGGATGCTTCAGGGCCACCTCGCGTGTTGCCGCTGCTGTGGGTCTGCAAGCTCAGCAAGACTACTTGTGGCCTGCAATGTATTTGCATCTCTGATAGAGAAGGCTCTGGGCCTTCTGAGATGACAGGGAGGGGCCGCAAGGGACCAAAAGGGAGAAAAAACGGGAAGAAGAAGCCAAGGGGCCAAGTGTGATGGGCCCCCGTCCCCACCCCAGGGTCTCCCCAGTCCCCCACAGGCCCTATACCATAGGTGCGACTCTGGATCTCTAGGCAGCTCCTAGTTCTCCTTTCCACACCCCATCTCCTCTTCTGCCCCGCCCCCTCCTCTGTGCGCGCTGTGACTCTCTGATGTCAACTCTAAACCCCCAGCCAGGTAGCCCTGCCAGCCTGTTTCATTCCCTAGCCCCTCCCACACATCAGCCTGGACTCTGTCTCCTTAGTCACGGGACAGGTCCGCTCCTTTCTCCTCCCTAGCAGTTACATTCTTAAGTCGAGCTGTTTCTTCGTCCACCTCCGCTACAGAGGCCCTGAACTCTCGCCAAGCGTGGCACTTATCTCCCTTCTTGTGCCGCGGCTGGGCTGGACCTGCTCGCTCTCCTTCCAATCTGGGTTGGGAGCTAACCTGTTCCCTTCCTCCTCTGTTCCACACTCTGATTCCTGACCCAACTGGTGGCAGCTTCAGACTTGTCCCCTGCATTGCTCTCTGGGTACCACAGCTCCAGGCGGCTCCGGCGTTCTTGTGTAGGTATCTGCTGCCCCTGCTGGTCAGTTTGTTATAAACACCGACAGCTTTCCAGGTCATGGAGACACCCTTCCCAACATTCAACATGGGGACGCTGGGGCAGGAGGAGGGAGGTGTTGACAGCCAGCCAGACCAGACCAGATCCTGGAACCAGAAACTGTAAGGAGTGGGGTTGTGTTTGTCCCCCCCCTTTTTTTAATAGGTTGGAAACTAAGATATTAAGATAAAGTCACTGCACCAAGGGATAGAGCTAGACAAAATAAAATAAAAACCAGAGCGTTTAGGGGCCAAAGCCAGTGCCTGTAGACATAACTACTCAGGAATCTGAAGCTGGAGGATGGCTTGAGGCAGGAGTTAGAGACTAGGCTGGCAATATGACAAGGAGATAGATAGATAGATAGATAGATAGATAGATAGATAGATAGATAGATAGACAGACAGACAGATAAACCAGCTTTGCTTGGAATTCAGAACCTCCAGCTCCTTAGAAACTTTCCACTCTTCCAGAACTCTACTCCCAAGCCCAGCTTGCCTGCTCTTCTCCACTCAGTGCGACACCTTCAGACTGTCCACACAGCACAGAAGGCTCTCTGCATTAGCATCCTGCCTTAACATCACTTCCGGAGACAGCTGTGGTGGCAACCCACCTATAACCCCAGCATTTGGACGTTAGAGATGGCAACCCACCACAGCACTTGGAAGGTGGAGGCAGAGTTCAAGGATCAGGAGTTCAAGGTCATCTTTAACTACACAGTAGATCGAGCATCAGCCTCCGCGGCCCACCTTTCCAACCAGCCATCCCCTGTACCCTCCCCTACACACACGGTCTACCCCACACCCAACCCAAGCCCTCCCAAGTAGCTCATCTTGGGGGAAAAAAGCGAAACAGAAGAAGCCTCCCTTGTCCTGACCCAAACTGGAGCTGCCTGCCTGTTTCCTTAAGAAGAAAGGGGCAGGGATTGCAGCTTGTGGTGTAGCTCTGTTGGTGGTCACTTGTCTAGTGTGCACACATCCCAGAACTCTATAAGCCCACGGTGGGCTTATCTATCATCTATCTATCTATCTATCTATCTATCTATCTATCTATCTATCTATCTATCTACCATCTATCATCTACATATCATTTATCTACTTATCTATCATCTATCTATCATCTACCTGTCATCTATCATTTGTCTGTCTCTCTGTCTGTCTATTACCTACCTATAACTACACACTGTAATCTCAACACTCCAAAAACAGAGACAGGAGGATCAGAAGTTCAAGATCACCCTCAGCTACATATGGAATTCAATGTCCAACTGGACTACATGAAACCCTGTCTTATACTGGGGTGGGGGTGGGGGGATTCTGGGAATATGTAGTCCATAGTAGAGTACTGCCCCTGAGTTTTTTACCCGATGCCAATAATAAATAAATAAATAAATAAATAAATAAATAAATAAATAACAAATGAAGCTTCCTGGAGGACTGCCCGTTTGTTTTCTCCTCCTTCAGCACGGGCTGTTCTGGATTTTGTCCCATGCTTGCCAAGTCACCGGATGTTCCCTAAGCCAGCAGCCCATGTCCAGCTGACTCAGTACACTTGACCTCTTGCTTGGCAGCCCTCAGCACCTCGGGATGAGAGTTCTGTCCTCTGTGGTCAGAACTCCTCCTGGTTTTGTTTCCTCCCGTTTCGTTTCTACTTCTCAGTCTCCTCTGCAGATTGCCGGCACTCCTCAGCCCCCTCTCAGACCCTCCCCTCCATCCTGTTCTCTCCTAGGGTGTCCATAGAAGGACTAGCGGCTCTCCCACATATGCCACCTCTGTGGGGTACCTCCACGGCAGGGGGTGTGCAAGGGGTTTACAGCAAGGGTGGCATCTACGATCCTCAAGGTGGCACAGCCTACCTGTCAATCCTGCAGGGATGTGGAGGCCTTACTCTGGCTTAGCCTTTCCTCTGATCCTAAGAGGGGCATCCAGCTGCTTGCATTTGTCTCCACATGGGCACCTTAAACACACCTCACTCTCAGCCTGTCAACTCAGATCTCCCAGTCTGATACTCTAACACACCGCTCCATCCATAAACCCAGTACTCATCAGGAAAACCTCCCTTTCTCTTGCCCTTATCCACCCATCCATACCATGGTCCACCCACCTGTCTCACCATCTTTCCCAAGCCTCCCCTGTATAGTCTCAATGCCAGCCCTGGGGCATCCTGGCATGTTGCAGTGAATTAATTAAACCGTTTTGTCTCCTGATGAGTCACATACATGCTGCACCCACCCAAGAGCTTTCTGGATTTATGAATGAAACACACACACACACACACACACACACACACACACACACACACCAGTTAATTTTGATATACCTTGACTAGCTCAATGGCTGAGCACTTCTAAACCTCTCCGTTGGCTTGACACCTTCTACATCTATATTTTACCTTTGCTGCCCTGTTACCTTCTGGGCAGCCACCCCATAAGGCTGCATTCCCTTTTCACCTACATCGCGGGATATTTTCTTTCCTGCAGCTCTTAAATCCGATCCCTCTGCCTCCGAGTCATGGCGATTCTCTCTTCTTCCCCTCTCTCTCGGTCCCTTGGTCCCTTGCCCGCACAATCTAAAAGCCCCACTCTGACTCTTTGCCCAGCCATTGTCTGAATGGCTGTTCTTTATTATCAATCGAAGCCGGCCGGAGGTAGGGACCCTCAGGTCTGGAAGTATGACTTTTGGGAGCTGAAATAAGAGAGCATTAGAGCCGATCCCCACCACTGGCACTGTCTCTCACTGTCCTCATGCCGTGTGTTTACCACACAGCATATGACTGAGGCATGTGACTGTGACACATGGCAGCCAGTTTTCTTCTGGATCAAGGTCTAAATCCTCAGTGTAGCCTGCAAAGCCACATACTCTGGCCCCTGCTGCTTCTCCCGCCTCTAAGGCACTCCAGCACCATGGCCAGATCCACAGCCTCCTCACTGCCCCACAACTTCTACTTACACTGGACACCAGGACCCCCCTCCTCTCCCCCTTTCACCCAGTTAGCGCCTAACTGTCAGGGCTCACCTCAAGGTCTCCCTTGCCAGGGAGGACCCGCATGATGATCCCGAGGACAGGCCTGGTATGATGACATCCCTTCTCAAGAAGCTTCGGTCTTTCTTCCAACACAATTCATCTCGTAATCCCTTCACGCATCCAGATGGCATCTAGCACATTCCCGAGACCCCACCCTGGGTGGGCACACATCTGTGCTTTCTTGGAAGCACTTAGGACCTCAGGGGTGGGGGTGGGGCTAGCTACTGTGGCAGAAGGATAAAGGGAGTGAACCCAGCCTTTCCGTCTGACTGCATGGTGAGTCACTTCAAGAAGAAGTTGGATAGCTGAAGACGTGGCCTGATGGTTAAGAGCACTGACTGCTCTTCCAGAGGACCTAGGTATGATTCTCAGCACCCACATGGTGGCTCACAACTGTCTGTAACTCCAATTCCAGATAATCCAATGCCCTGTTCTAGCCCCTAGAACATACATGCAGGCAAAATATGCACATGAAATGAAAATCAATAGTGTCCAGGGGCCAAGGAGATGATTCTGTCTGTAAAGTGTTTGTCCCAAAGCACAAGGACCTGAGTCACCCACATGTACAAATCTGGACATGCAGACACATATTTATTATCCCGGAGCTGTGGAGGCAGACACCAGCAACCCCGAGGCTCACTGGCCAGCCTAGCCTACTTGGTGACTTCCACACCAGTAAGAGACCCTATCTCGAAAGGAAGATGGTGTTAGCTGGGAAATGATGGTGTATAAGATTTTCTGCCTAGGCATCAGGGCATCTGGAGATCCCTGGTACCCACATAAGAACCAGGTATAGCCACCGATATGCCTGTTCCCGCAATGCTAGGGGGGTGCAAAAAGCAGGATGGCTGGGACTTGTCGGCCACCAGCCTAGCATCAGGTCCAGTGAGAGACACTGTCTTAAGGGGATAAGGGGCAGAATGACAGAGAAGGACATCTGATGTCTTCTCTGTCCTCTGGCATCTGCACACACACACGCACACACACACACACACACACACACATGCAGACATGTACACACACGTAGTACCTAAGTCATCCACCTTTTCCTGGAAGGGCATTCTGTCTATCTAACTTCCTCCCTCCCTCCCTCCCTCTCTCCCTCCCTCCTTCTCTCTCTCCATCCCTCTTTCCCTCCCACCCTCCTCCCTTTCTTTTCTTCTTTCCTTCCTTTCTTCTTTCCTTTCTTTTTTTAATTTCTTTCTTTAGGAAGGAACACATGGCATAGCTCTGATTGGCTTGGAGTTCTCTAGTAGACCAGGCTGGCCTAGAACTCAGAGACCCACCTGCCTCTGCCTCCTGTGTGCTGCGATCAAAGGTGTGCACCACCACACTCAGCTTTCTTCTCTTTTCCCAGTACCGAGGACTGAACCTAGAGCCTCACTTAGACTAGGCCAGAGCTTCATCCCTGAGCTGTATCTGCAGTCTTCCTCCTCCTCCTCTTCCTCCTCCTCTTCCTCCTCTTCTTCCTCCTCCTCTTCCTCCTCCTTCTCCTCTTCTTCCTCCTCTTGCTCTTCTTTCTCTTCTTCTTCCTTTTCTATTTGTATTTCAAAACAGTCTCACTAGGTTGCCCAGGATTCCCTTGAACACACTCTCTTACTCTACCGCCCTTGCTGATTTTGAATTTATGCCTCAACCTCCCAAGTAGTGAGGATCTCAGTCCTGAGCCACAAGGCCCAGCCACCATTCTTCCTTTATTATAGAAGCAATGGTTGATTGTTACAGAAACAAACAAACAAACAAATGGGAAGGAACAGGCTCGAGCTTACGGTCACACATACGGTCCTGTGTGCACACTGCTTTACAAACTGCTTCTCACACTGAGCATAGGTACAGGACCCACACATGCCAGCATCTACATTTGTGTTGTTCAGACATGATGACCTGTTGTCTGTACACAGCAGTTTTCCATTGTGTGATATGTATGTGGTATTCATGGTAGGTGGGTACACAGGTATGTGGGTGGGTTTGCACATGTGCGTGCATATGAGGCCGGAGGACGCCCTCTCGGGAACGATTCTCCTTCTCCTTTTCCTTCTCCTCATTCTCCTCCTCCTTCTCCTCTTCCTCCTCTCCTTCTTCTCCTTCTCCCTCCTTCTGTTTTCTTTATTTTTTATTCACCTCACGTCCTGATTGCTACCCCCTCTCCCTGTCCCCCTCACACAGTCCCTCCTTCCTCCCCCTTTCCTTCTCCTCTGAGAGGGTGGAGGTCCCCTGTGTATCCCCTACCCTGGCTCCCACATCAAGTCTCTGCAGGGCTAGGCTCATCTTCTCCCACTGAGGCCAGACAAGGCAGCAGCCCTGTTAGGAGAACATATTCCACTGACAGGCTACAGCTTTAGGGACAGCTCCTGATCCATTTGTTGAGGGACCCACATGCAGACAGAGCTGCACATCTGCTACATAGATGCAGACAGAGCTGCACATCTGCTACATAGATGCAGGGGACCTAGGTCTAGTCAGTGTTCTCTCTCTCTCTCTCTCTCTCTCTCTCTCTCTCTCTCTCTCTCTCTCTCTCTGGAGCTTGCCAAGTAGGCTAGGCTGGTCAGCCAGGAAGCGCCAGGGACCTACCATGCCAGTTTCTGTTTTCTCAGCACTGGGGTTGCGAGAGTGGACCTCCACACCCTCTCCTTCCTTCCTTCCTTCCTTCCTTCCTTCCTTCCTTCCTTCCTTCCTTCCTTCCTTCCTTCGTTTCTTCTCTGTTTAGCCCTGGATTGGGTTTTATTGTTGTTGCTGGTTTTTGTTTTGTTTTAATGTGGACTTCAGCGATCAAACCCGGTTCCCCGTGCTTACGAGGCAAGTACTCTCTCACTATCTTCCCGGCCCCAAAGATTTTTCTCTTTTACCAGTGTGTGTTTTGTGTGCACATGTGCATATGTGTTTTGTGTGTATGTGCGTGGGTGGGTCTCTAATGTGTGTTTGTGCATGCATTCGTGTGTCTGTGTGTTCAAGTATCCTAGGAGCTTGATTGTTATTCTTGTTTTGACACAGTCTCATGTAGCCCAGGCTGTCCTCAAACTCACTCTGTAACTGAGGATGGGTAAGAACTTATGGTTCTCCTGCCTCTGCCTCTCAGGTCTACGTGACGGTGGGGATGGAAGTCAGGGCTCCGTGCACACCAGGCAGGCACAATACCAAACAGGCCAAGTGCCCATTGGACAGGACATTCTGACTCGGGAAGACTTGGATGGGTTCTAGATTCTGCTGCTCCTCTACCGTCCATGGAGATTTCAAGATCCTACGCAGGTCCCAGAGGAGAGCCACAAAGGTGACCTGTTGTCATTTGAAACTGCTGGCTTGGTGGCAGTGAGGGTACACACACCCGTGCTTGCAAACATCCTGAATGGCTTTGTAAGATGGGCCTCTGTGGGAGGCAGGCACACGGCCAGGCAGGACAGACCACCCTGCTCAAGCACCAGGACTGTGTAGTTACCTTCGCTATAGCCCAGCAAGCGGACCCAAGCTACAGCCCAGCAAGCGGACCCAAGCAAGTCAACACCCAGCTCTATTCATCTGGGAGAGGGGAGACTCGCTTTTTGCGTAGTTTCAGGTTTATTCTTACTTTATGTCAGTTTGAGTTGTTCAGTTATGTGATGACCAGCAGGCCCTTTGGTTTTTAAGATAAGGTCTCACTACGTAACCTGGGGTGTCCTTGAACTCACCACCTTTGTATTGTAGCCTTCTGAGTGCTGGGATTACAGGTGTGTAAGGGAATTTTTTTTTTTTTTAAGACGGAGAAGTACTTTCTCCAGAACTCACAATCCTTCTGTCTCAGCTTCCTGGAGATCTTAGAGCTAGGCTTCCAGAGCCACGCAGGGACACGACTTTTTGTTTTAAAACAGAATAACCACCATAATGTAGCTTTGACAGAGGGATTCCCAGCTTGATCTTATTTCTATATTTAGAAGCAAAAAACAAACTATCAACCAAACAAAAAACAGTTGGGGACTGCACGTGGTAGCCTATGTCGTTAATCCCAGCACTTGGGAAGCAGAGACAGGCGGATCTCTGAGTTCAAGGCCAGCTTTATCTACAAAGCGAGTTCCAAGCCGACCAGAATCAGCGCTATCTTGTGTGCATGCGTGCGTGCGCGCTCACGTGCGTGCGTGCTGTATCCGTGTTTGGGTGGAGAGGGGTATGTCTGATGTGCTCTACTGGCTCTGTCACTTTCCACCAGACACCTAGAAGTTGCTTCCATCCTCCCTTTACCAGCGGCTCCCCTGCTCTCTCATGCCCTTACTGCGTGCCGTTCCCAGGCGCTCACTTCAGGTCGCCACCAGAGGGCAGCCATGCTCCGTGCCAGCAGCCTGTAGGCCATCCCTGCCGCTCAGTGTGGGTTTCTTCCTGGACTCTCAGACCTGAAAGGGAGAATAGGAAGCCAGAAAAAAAGAGATCAAAAAGTGATCATGGCTCCCTAACTTGAGTATCTCGTTTGTTTGTTAGTTTTCTGAGACAAGGTCTCGCTGTGTAGCCTGCATTGGCCTGGAGCTTGCTAGATAAAGCAGGCTGGCCTTGAACTCACAGAGTCCCTCTGCATCCTGAGTGCTGGAATTAAAGGCCTGCACCCTAACGTACTTTTATTATTATTATGTTTGTGTTTGTTTATGTTTATTATATTTTTATTTATTTATTTTAGTTTTTCAAAACAGGGTTTCTTTTTCTTCTTTCTTTCTTTCTTTCTTTCTTTCTTTCTTTCTTTCTTTCTTTTTTTCTGAGACAGGGTTTCTCTGTGTAGCCCTGGCTGTCCTGGAACTCACTCTGTACACCAGGCTGGCCTCGAACTCAGAAATCCGCCTGCCTCTGCCTCCCGAGTGCTGGAGTGTGCCACCACACCCAGCGCCAAGACAGTGTTTCTATATGTAACAGCCCTGGCTGTTCTGGAACTCACTTTGTAAATCAGGCTGGCCTCGAACTCCAACTTGATATCTTAGAGAGACACTTCTACCCAGACCTGTGGGAAATTTCCTGACCTTTTCCTCTTCCCCCTCATTCGTTCATTCATCTCCAGTGTCGGTGTTTTGTTTGATTAAGGGGAAGGGCTTGGGCCCAGATTGACTTCAGACTATGTAGAAAAATATAACTTTGAGCGCCACAGCTTCCTGCCTCCACTTGCCAAGTGAGGAGATTAGAGATATAGACCACCAAGTGTGGACTCACCTATAATTTTAAGCAAACAACACGATGTCCTTGTGACGCCATTGCCACAGCTGAGTTTCAGAGCCTTCGCCCTGGAGACACCTTGGACTCCTTCCCAGTCCCTCCCTGGCCCTCTCTGGTTTCCCTCTCCACACCTAGGCCACCCCTGTCTCTACAGATTTACCTGTTATTAGAGACAACTGAAAGCTTTTAATTACACTTTTACTTACCAGGGGCGCCTCGTTTACCACAGCGTGCATGTACCAGAAAGCAACTTGGGAGAGTCACTTCTCTCCTTGCGGGTCCCAAGAACCAAACTCCTGTGGTTCAGCTTGACAGCAAGCACCTAAGTGCTGAGCCATCTTGCTGTCCATCTGTTGCTCCCTACGTAAACTCACTCTAGAGGCATCCACTCATCTGGTTTATTTCACTTAATGTAACATTTTCAAAGGCTGTCTCAGCTTTTTCATTGCTGAGTAATATTCCATTTGATGGACAGCCCACCTTTTCACTACTTATTAATGAGAGATGGACATTTGATGTTTTTCTATCTGGGGGCTGTTGTAACTAAGACTGCTAGAGATGTGTGTGTGTGCACCCTTTAAAGATTACAGACATCATCCACGAACCACAAACTGGGCGTGTTCACCCTCAGTGAACCATCTGGTTTTTACATCATCACAAAGTTACCAAAGGATGACCATTAATTCCAGAGCATTCTATTGCCCCTCCTCTCCCCCATCCTCTCTACAGTGCTCCAGCCTCCCCACAGCCCCCGCCCCAATCCTGGCAACCACTAATCCGCAGTCTGCCTCTGCAGCGTCCCTGTCCTGGACATTTTACATAGGTGAAGTCATCCAGCGAGTGGCCTCTTATGAGTAATGCCCCCTGCCAGCCATGAGCCCTGTGAATGTCACACCCAGCTATGTACAAAGGAGTTTGGAGGCACTGAAAAGTCTATGGTTGGGCACACTGGGGCATACTCTACCTACTCACTAGCCTGGAACTTGCTATATAGACCAGATTAGCCTTGAACTCATAGTGATCCCTTTGCCTCTACCTCTGAGTGCTCGGATTAAGATAAGATGTGCACCACCACATCCAGCATAATTGCTACACGCGCGCGCGCGCGCACACACACACACACACACACACACACACACTAAATTTATTTATTTTTTATCAGGGTTTCTCTGTGTAGTCCTGGCGGCCCGGAAACTTGCTCTGTAGAGCAGACTGGCCTCGAACTCAGAAATCCATCTGGCTCTACCTCCTGAATGCTGGAATTAAAATGCCATCATTGCTCAGCCTTGGGTTTGTTTGTGTGTGTGTGTGTGTGTGTGTGTGTGTGTGTGTGTGTGTGTGTGTGTGTTTTGAGACAGGGTTTCTCTGTGTAGCCCTGACTGTGCTGAAACTTACTGTGTAGACCAGGTTTGTCTGCCTCTGCCTCCCAAGGGCTGGGATTAAAGTTGTGGACCACCACTGCCCGGATGTATTATTGTTTCCTGAAACAAGGTTTCGTGTAGCCCGGGCTGGCTTTGAAGTCACTCTATAGCCAAGGATGACTCTGGACTCCTGCCCTTGCTCCCCTGACCTCCGAGGTGCTGTGATGTTTCTGTTGGCTTTTGCTTTCCCTTTGGGGATGGCTCAGTTTACCTGCTCTTGCCTGTTGGGCTGAGAAGCACATGGGCTTGCCCCATGTCCGCTCCTGCTGCACATGCATGTCCATCCTTTCCTGAGCGGCACACAGTGTGTCCACCCCCCTCCCTGTTTATTCTGTTCTGCTTTTCCCATCTCTGGGAAGGAGCCCAGGGCCTCCCTCCCATGGGTTGCACTAGGCTCCTATTTGACTATTGAGTCGCGTTCTTGTTTTAAACACAGAGCCTTCATGAACCATCAGAGGCCCTTGGTGTGTGCCAGCCTTCGCAGGGTGTTCTCTCAGGAAATGTATTCAAACATAGCAACTCCCCATATCAAATATGAGGGGTTTTGCTTTATAGAATCATCTCTTTTTATAATTTGCAATTAAACTGATCTCTGGCCACAGGTTGGAAGTGTGTTGTCTTGATGACTGTGGTTACTTTAGCATCATTAAAAGTCTTACTTCAAGGGCTGGAGAGATGGCTCAGCGGTTAAGAGCACTCACTGCTCTTCCAGAGGTCCTGAGTTCAAATCCCAGCAACCACACGGTNGCTCACAACCATCTGTAATGGGATCCAATGCCCTCTTTTGGTGTCTGAAAACAGCTACAGTGTACTCATATACATAAAATCAATAAATCTTTTCAAAAGAAGAAAGAAAGAACAGAAGAATAAAAAGGAGTAATCTTGAAGGTGAGAAAATACTTTCCCTCAGTGCTATGGTCACTGCTAAGGTACTCATGCTTGCGTAAGCAAGTCCTTAACCATCCACAGCAAGCAACTAGTAAAATGCACTGCGTTATAGACACGATATAAAAGGAGAAGGGAGACTATTCAGGGAAAGGAAGGTGTGGAGGTTTAAACAAGAATGGCCCCCATAGGCTCATATCTTTGAATGCTTGATCCTGGGTTGGTGGAACTGTTGGGGAAGGATCAGGAGGTGTGTCCTTGTTAGAGAAGGGGTATCACAGGGGGTGGGCCTTGAGGTTTCAAAAGCCTGTGCTGTCCCATCCCCATCCAACTTTCAGAGCAGGGTCAGCTCCTGCTCCAGCGCCAGGCTTGCCTGCCTGTGGCTATTCTCCCCACCACGATGGCCACGGGCTCGCTTTCAGCAACTGTTAGCAAACACCAGTTAAATGCTTTCCCTTATAAGTTGCCTTGATCACAGTGTCTCCTCACAGCAATAGAGCAGTGACTAAGACAGAAGGGGATCAGCAGGAGTTGGTGGAGGAATGGGAAGGGTCATAGAGGGAGGTGAATAGAGTAGAAATACACAATCTATGCATGTGCAAATGTCATAACAGATCCTGTTACATGTAACTAATACATATCAATTTCTAAAAGATAAACTAACAAGTGACCTGTCATTCAGAAACAATCATGATCAACTGATCAGTTATTGTGTGTGTGTGTCTGTGTGTCTGTGTGTCTGTGTGTGTGTGTGTGTGTCCCTCCATGCATATATTTCTATCAAATGTACAGACCATGGAGGACATTAGTGCACATTAGTGTACAGCCCAGGGCTCACACAGCCTCACATTTTAGCAGATTTCCTTCAACTCTTTTCCCCCCTAAAGTCTAGTTTTTTGAGTCTTACATAGCCAGACTGCCCTTGAGTCTCAATAGCCCAGGCTGTCCCCAAATCTGCTATATATCTCAAGCTGACATTGAATCCCTGATCCTTCTGCCCCTACTAAGGTTACAGACACATGCTGCCACACCCAGCATCTCTTTCCTTTTAAAATAAAAACCGTCAGAAATGGTTGAAGTCCCTGGGTAGCCCCTTGCAGCCCCTCCTCTGACCCCTCCCCAGAGTGGACAAATCTCAGGTTCAGTTAGAGGTTTCTCCCTCACATAGTTTGTATTCTAAGCTCCAATCAAGATTTTGTTTGTTTGGCTTTGAGACAGGGTTTCTCTGTGTAGCCCTGGCTGTCCTGGAACTTACTCTGTAGAGCAGGCTGGCCTCCAGCTCAGAGACGCACCTGCCTCTGCCTCCTGAGTGTCATTCAGGTTTCAATGACAGTGTCCTATGGCGTGCATGCTGTCCACCTTGCTTTTAGGGTGTGGCCTGGTGCTCTAGGGGTGAGCTCACATTGATCCACATTACCCAAGTCTGTTCATCTGTGTGCCACTCACAATTCTGTGCGACAAATAGTCCCCTGATGAGGGGCGCGCGAGCCCCTCCCATTGACTGGACGCCGTGAGCTGGGCTTTGTGTGAGGGGTCTTCAGCTTGTCTGGAGGGTGCTCTTCTCTGGGGTAAATACATAAAATAGATTGCCTCTCATCCTGCATCCTGGGAAGGTCGGTAGGTCACAGATGGGGCGCCACCTCATTTGCTGCCTGGAGTAACTGTGGTGATGTAGCCATGCTGGTGACAGCCTGGGACAACAGAAAGCAAGCAGATTGTTCTGACAGCCACACAGCTCTGGGAATTCACTAAAAAATCATTGACTTGTACACTTAAAATGCATGACCAAGACAGGCTATGTACTGTGCTAGGGTGGTGGGCAAGGTAGGAGAATGATGAGTTTGAGGCTTGCCTGGGCTACATAGAGAGGTTCTGTCTAGAACAAACGAACCACTGCAGTGGTACCCACCTATGAACTCAGTACCTGGGAGATGGGGCAAGAGGGTCAGGCGTTTAAGGTCATCCTAGACTCCATAGCAAGTGTGAGGCTAGCCTGGGCTACATAAGCCCCTGTCTCAAAAACGAAACAACAACTAAGTGTGAAGTCTGGTAAGCACAGTGAAGACATGAGGTCAGGTGGCTGGAGGAAGGGGACCCTCCCCAGGTCAGCCAAGGAGGTCCTATTTGAAGCGACGCCCTGTGAACTGAGACCTAACAGGGCAGGAGTTGAGGTAACTTCCGTGAGGGCTAGCCTGGTTATGCGTGCCCTGTGGAAAACCCAGTATTGCGGGACCCGTGAGTTCTGCTTTCTGTCTTTTTGGTTTTGAGACAGGGTTTTACTAAGTAGCTCAAGCTAGACTAGAACTCACTCTGCAGCCTAGGCTGGTGTCAAACTCCTGATCCTGTCACCTCTGCCTCTGCAGGTACTAGAGTGTAGGCATGAGCTGCCACACTTGGCTGGGAGCCCTTTCCACACACACCATCTGTAGGGCTCGTGCAAGAATGGGGGTTGTCCTAGGCTGCACCGATGAGGGGTAAGTAATGGACATGGGGTCTATGTCTGGCTGGTTTTTTGCTCTACCTGACCCCAGTCCAGGCGCCCACTCTCACTGACTACATGTCTTTCGTGGCCTGCCACAACTGGAGCTTGGGCCGTAGTGGGTAGTGGAGGTGCCCGGGCATGTGCTGGGCTAGGAGGTGGCTGAGGCCCAATGACCTCATGGTGTTTCCACAGACGAGCAGCAACCCAAGCAGTATGAGTCATGTGGTTGGAGGACTGCGGGACCGTGGGATCTCAACACACTTGACAGGCCACAGGGACAGCAGCCAACCCGGACGTTAGAAGCACGGACTGGGAGGAGACCTGCTGGCCCACTCTCCTCCTGAACCTGCCCAGGACCTTCTCTCAAGGGCCTGTCATTCCTAGCATCAGAGCTGGAGGAAAGCCCACGAGGCCATTCCCCAGCTGTGTGACCTAGAACACACTGACCGAGGCTCTCCATGCTAGGCTTGTGAAAGGAAGTGGTAGGTCAGGACCAGAATCCTCTACACAGCTCCAGGTCCCGCTCTTTGCATCCTGTCAAGAAGAGTGGTTTCCCACCTAGTGCTAGCTCTGTGTTCTCTATCCATGAATACAGAGCGTCCCAGGTCTTCTACGTTTTGGGACCTTTTCCCTAGAGATTAGGAGTCGCTTGATCAGGAAAGTTTGGCCATCAAGGACTTCTCATAGCTCCTCAGATGATGCCAAAGGACCAGCGGGGTCACAAAACTGGAGGCCCAGCCTTTCATTTCATAGCCAAGGAGACTGAGGCCTGGAGATCCCACAGAGCTTTCTTCAAACCCAAGGGCCACACCGCATGCAGTCACCTGGGCCCCAGGGTTGCTTCTGTTAAATGGGGGTGGGTGGGTGTGTCCTATGAAGCCTAGAGCAGTCGTCTCTGCAGACAGGAGTTTGATTGACATTTATGGAGCACTGTGTGCTAGGGCTGTGAATGGGCTGCGGAATTGGGGTCAGGCAGAGGAAACCACCAGAGGAAGTCGACTTGGCAGGATAGGGCAGGCGGTATATGTGTGTGTGTGTGACAGCCGTATGGAGGTGGAATGAGATGGGGAAGGCCCCTACCTGCTCCCTGTTAGATCTAAGTGGTTAGATCTAAGGCTCCTGGGGGCAGCTAGCAGCTGCAAGAAGGGCATGCAAGAGGAGGGCACAGCTTTGACAAAGGCTCTGAAGCTTGGTACAAGCTTGAAGGACATCTGACCACGCCCTGCTGCTTCTTTCTGCAGCTTGAGCTGCAGGCTTAAGTTAGTCCAGAGAAATGGGCAGCAGGAACGGCTGTATCCGGGGTCTCTTTCCCAGTCCCTGAGGTCGACTGATTTATGCTGCATCTTTCCCGTTTTTTGAAGTCAACCTGATATTCCAAGCATCCCTTTAGAGTGTAGATAAGCACTCTCAACTCAGAGCCCGCGTCCGGAGAGTAAACAGACTTTCCTGGGTCAGCTCAGTGACCCAGAATGGAACCAAGGAGTCTGACTTAACTGGTGTAGTGTGCTCACCTCTAACCCTAGCATCCAGGGAAACTGAGGCAGGAGGATCCTGAGTAATCCAGGCTACAAAGTGAGACCCTGTCTCAAGAAGAAGAAGGAGAAGGAGAAGGAGAAGGAGAAGGAGAAGGAGAAGGAGAAGGAGAAGGAGAAGGAGAAGAAAAAAGGAAGGAAGGAAGGAAGGAAGGAAGGAAGGAAGGAAGGAAGGAAGGAAGGAAGGAAAAGAAATGAAGGGAGGGCCGGGCGTGGTGGCGCACACCTTTAATCCCAGCACTTGGGAGGCAGAGGCAGGCAGATTTCTGAGTTCCAGGACAGCAAGGGCTACACAGAGAAACCCTGTCTTGGAAAAAAACAAAAAACAAAAAACAAAAAAACAAAAAAAGAAATGAAGGGAGGAGCCCGGAGCTCACTAGCGTGGGACAAGTCCTGGGCAGACAGAGATGAAGAAACGGAGGCAGGCAGCAAGATTCAGAGGCCTAGGTACAAGAAAGCTCAAAACTAACTAACTAACTAACTAACCAACTAACTAACCCACTCTGCCTCAAATTCCAGGGGCTCTGACCAAGACGACAGCCTGCCAGAAGCCCTGAGCCCTCACCCCGGGCTGGGACTGGCAGGGTGGCCCTGACCTTTCCCATGCCCTGGACTCAGCAGGCAGAACAACCTGGTTCTGTTTCAAGGGCGCCTGGCTCGGTGCCTCTCTCCATCCCACTCCCCATTCCAAGGTCTGTAGCCGTGGGCAGCCACTGCTTTGCAGTGGAGCCCCTGCCTGGCCCTGGGACCTGCCAGGCTTTGCCTTGTCCCAGAGGCTCCTTCTCCACGAAAGGTCTCTGGCATGAGCAGTCCCCGGAAGGCCCAGGGTGAAGTCTCCAGCCCTTCCCAGTGCTCAGCTGCTGGCATTTCCTTCGCCCCAGCTTCAAAGGCCTGGCATTTCCTCCCTCCCATGCCTGGAGCTTTGCACAGATGAGACCCACTACCTGGAGGACTGACTCTGTGAAACTCTCCACATAGCCAACTCTGACTTTTTCACTCCTTTTCGGCCCCCTCACCGCCCCCCTCCCCGCTCTGCCCCAGTAAGTATCTCCAGCACTCATTGCCCCTTCTCCGAGTGACCAGTCATTGTGGCTAAGCTGGCTTGACTATAATCTCCCTTCTGGCCACTCTGCCTGGCCCTAGTCCCACGCTCAGACGTTCTTTCCTATATCCACCAACCCGTCTCTGTTTAAGTCTTAACCAGCTCATTCCATTGTGAACAGAGTGACATAGAGTGCTCGCTTAGTACAGACAAAGCCCTAGGAACGCGGCACTAAATAAACTCAGTGTGGTGACACACTCCTGTAAGTCTCGAGTTCAGGAGGCAGGGCCAGGAGGATTGGAAAGGTCAATAGCTCCTCCAGAAAACCGAACTCAGTTCTCCCAATGGAATGAGCTAGCTGCTCAATACAGAGAACGGAGACAATGCAGAAGAGGGCTGGGAGGGTGGCGACACAGTGGCACATGCCTGCCTTCCCCTCCTATTTATCCGCACCCAATCGTAAAGAGGATACGAAGCAGAACACATTAAAAAAAAATAGGGCCGGGCATGGTGGCACATGCCTTTAATCCCAACACTTGGGAGGCAGAGGCAGGCGGATTTCTGAGTTCGAGGCCAGCCTGGTCTACAGAGTGAGTTTCAGGACAGCCAGGACTACCCAGAGAAACCCTGTCTCGAAAAACCAAAAAAAATAAAATAAAGTAAAATAAAATAAAAAAATAAAAAAATAGGAAAAAAACATTTATCAGACTAAAAAATAATAGACAAGTCGTTTTGTGCCAGATTTCCCACACATGGCCTTAGGCATGCACTTTTACCTTTCCAGCTTTGATTTCTCATCTGTGAAATGGGGATATCCATATCCATTGAGCTACTGTAGACATAAATGGATTCGTACAGAAAAGTACCTGGCCCAGTGCTGGGTGCACAGTAAGGGGGTCATGCATTTCAGCAGTTAGGAGGATGGGATCTCTTTGTTTATTCTAAAAGAAAAAATTATTCTAAAAGGAAAAAAATTGCAAGGTAAGTTCTCTCTATTGTGTAGCCCTGGCTGTCCAGGAACTTAGTGGGTAGGCCAGGTTGGCCTCGAACTCATAGAGATCCACCTGCCTCTGCCTTCCCAATGCTGGGATTAAAGGTGTGGGACATCACCATCCAGACTAATTTTATTTTATTTTTTAAGATTTATTTATTATGCATAAGTACACTGTAGCTGTCTTCAGAGACCCCAGAAGAGGGCATCAGATCTCATGACAGATGGTTGTGAGCCACTATGTGGTTGCTGGGATTTCAACGCAGGACCTTCCAAAGAGTAGTCCGTGCTCTTAACTGCTGAGCCATCTCTCCAGCCTCAGCCTAATTTTATTATTTTACGTTTATAAGTGTTTTGTCTCTATGAGTGTTTGTACACCGTGCACAGGCCTGGTACTGACGACGGCCAGCAGAGGGCGCCTGATTTCCAGGCGGTTGTGAGCCATTGAGAGAGTGCTGGGACTAGTACCCGGCTCCTCTGGAAAAACAGCCAGTGCTCTTAACCACCGAGCCATCTCTCAGGCCCGGAGCAGGAACTTGTGATCCCCTTGACTCCGTTTCCCAAGTGCTGAACTCCAGGCATGAGCCGGTGTGGAAGCACACGGGCTGCTTTCTTTTATCCTCTCACCAGCGATGTGGAAGCAGGTTGAATCATGGCCCCTGTGCTTCAGAACGGTCAGAGTTGTCAAGCCGACACCACAGAGCACCAGCCACCCAGTATGTGTCCGGCTCATGGTAAAGCTAGGCATCCCTGGGTTCTCAGAAAGCCTTCTGGAGGAGAGGACCTCTAGATCCCTGGGTGAGGCTCTGGGTGTCAGAGGCTCGTCACACTGACAGTAGCCTCTCCTACATCAGCAGGGTGTCACAGACAGGCTTTGGTCACAGCATCAGGAAGTCTCCATGATCTACTCCTGGTTTCAGTGCCTGCCCAACCAGTAACTTTGTCAGGCTGCATGGCTCTGTAAGAACTGGGAAGGCATCGCCCCTCTCCTTTGCCTTCTTAAGACGTACTTCTGCGTTTACTGTGTGTCCGTGTGTTTGTGATGTGTATGTGTACGTGTGTGGTGTGAGAGTATGTGAGTGTCTGTGTGTGTGTGTACATGTGTCTCTGTGTGTGTGTCTGTGATGTGAGAGTATGTGTGTGAGTGTGTGTGTGTGAACCGTGTCTCTGTGTATGTGTGTATTTGTGTGTCTCTGTGTATGTACACATGTGAGTCACAGTGTACATGGAAAAAAGTCAGAGAATGATTTGATGTGAAAGTGTGTGTGTGTGTGCCTTTTTCTCTGTCCTTGTGTCTTTCTGTGTGTATGAGTGTGGTATGAGAGTATGTGAGTATGTGTGTCTCTGTGTGTGTCCATGTGCCTCTCTGTGTGTGCACACATGTGTGTCACAAAGCACATGGGAAAAGGCCAAGAATGATTTGTGGGAGTGAGTTTTCTCCTTCCACCATGTGACTTCCAAGTCATTAGGCTCAGTGGCAAACGGCCTATCCACTGAGCCATCCTGCCAGGCCCTCTCCACATCTTCACAGAGCTAGGACCACACCTTGCTATTGCCAACCCATGATAGAACATTCCAGGATGTCTATGGTGTGTGTGGGCAAAATGTGGTCATGGGACTTGACCATTTATTTATTTATTTATTTATTTATTTATTTATTTATTTATTTTTGGTTTTTCGAGACAGGGTTTCTCTGTATTGCCCTGGCAGTCCTGGAACTCACTTTGTAGACCAGGCTGGCCTCGAACTCAGAGATCCACCTGTCTCTGCCTCCCAAGTGCTGGGATTAAAGGAGTGTGCCACCACGCCCAGCTTTTATTTATTTATTTATTTATTTATTTATTTATATTTTATTTCTTGGTTTTAAAATAGGATCTCAGGTAGCCCAGGTTGTCCTGGACTTACATAGCTTAAGCCAGCCTGCTCGTCACGCCTCTGCCTCCTATGTGCTGGGACTGCAGGCTTGTGCCACCACCACACCCTTTTTGTAATTTATTGTTGGTCTGCACTGGAGAACAAAGGGCACACAGAGGCTACGAGGCTGCTCAAGGACTTTTCCCACCTGAACACATTCACTCTGTGTCCCTAAGCCATGACGTCACAAAGCAGACCAGAAGCTTCCGGGATACCTGTTAGTCGTCAGTCCCCCTTCATAGCAGACCTAAGTCTTACCCTGACAGCACAGGTTCATTCTGCTCCGTTCTCAATTCTCTCTCTCTCTCTCTCCCTCCTTCCCCCTTCTCTTTCTTTCTTTCTTTCGAATATTTATTTACTTATGTATATGAGTACACTGTCGCTCTCTTCACACACACCAGAAGAGGGCATCAGATCTCATTACAGATGGTTGTAAGCCAACATGTGGTTGCTGGGAATTGAACTCAGGACGTTTGGAAGAGCAGCTAGCGCTCTTAACTGCTGAGCCATCTCTCCAGCCGCAGCCCCCTTCTTTCTTTTTTAAAGGGTCTCACTTTGTGGCTCTGGCTGGCCTGGAATTCACTATGCAGACCAGGCTGGCTGTGAACTCACAGAGAGATCTTCCTAATTCTGCCTTTCTTTCTTTCTCTCTTTCTTTCTTTCTTTCTTTCCTTCTTCTTCTTTTTTTTTTTTTTTTTTTAATTTTTTATTTTTCGAGACAGGGTTTCTCTGTGTAGCCCTGGCTGTCCCGGAACTCACTCTGTAGACCAGGCTGACCTTGAACTCAGAAATCTGTCTGCCTCTGCCTCCCAAGTGCTGAGATTAAAGGCATGCACCACCACTGCCTGGCCTGCTTCTGCCTTTCATGTGCCAGGATAAAAGGCACACACCACCACAAACAGCCCCTGAACTTTTTAATAAGTAGAACAAGCTGGCTTCAGGCTTTGTAGCTGGCAACAGAGCATGTACAACAGACATGACTTCCTAGAGCCTTCCCAGTGGTAGAATGAGACATGCTGCAACCCCCACTTTTGAAAAAACTAAGGCTCAGAGAGGAGAGAGTCCCCATAGCCATGTACTAACAAGCACAGAGCTTGGGCGACGGGGTAGGCTTTCATATCGTCCTGGATTTAAGAGATCTCCCCAAGTGACACACGGAGACTCCTGGGAAGTCATTTGAGGAGGAGCCAAAAAGCTGAAACCAGCCTGGGACCGAAGCATAGTTGGTGGGGTGCTTGCCAGTGTGCACGCAGTCAACATGCCATAAGCAGGGCATGGTGGCGAGTGCCTCGAATCTCTGTACTTGGGAAGGAGATGAGAAGTCCCAAGACCCCTTCCATTATCTGCTCTATAAGGAGTTAGAGGCCGGCTGGGTTACAAGAGACCTGGCTCAAAACCAGAACAACAACAACAACCCAAAGAGAGAAGAAATAGGTCAGGGGCTGATGGTGTGTATACGTGGTCTGCCTCATAGATGGGCTCTGACATGTTGGGCACAGTCATCCTTGAGACCCACACATGCATGTACAACTCCGAACAGCCTGCCCTTTTGCCCATGAATCCTGCTGCTGCCACCAATGTACAAGCTCTGGGAGCCACCCCCGCCCCCAACCTCCACAATGGAAAACTCGATGCTGCCAAGTGGTGGGGGCTATAGAGCACTGAGTCCACTCCATGGGTCCCCTCTCTCACCCCACCAAGCTTCCACAGACACACATTGGAAGAGCAGACAGTCCCCCTGGAATCTAAACCCTCAGCCTGGTCTTTCTTTCCCTGGTGTGACAAGGGATACTCAGGGACAGGCCCTGAGAGGGGGTTTCTGCTTCCCTACTCTTCCCAAGCCTGCCACCATCTTCAGCCACTCTGTCCTCTCCTCCTCCTTCCCTCTTAATGGATGGTAGGCAAGACTACCCAGGCCTTCCCTCCCCTCCTTCTCCTCTTCTTCCTCCCCTTCTTCCTTCCTTCCTTTCTCCTGAACCCCCATCTCACATCTTCCAGGATTTCTTTGTCCCTGAACATATATCTCATATCCCTTATACGTTAGTTTCTTTTCTTGGCATCATATAAATATAGGGAATGACCAAAGTCAAATAAGTGGGGTGTGGTGGGCACACCTGTAACCTCAAGCACTCCAGAGGCAGAGGTAGGATTGGGCTAGCCTGGGCTAGGTTACTGAGCCCCATCTCTGTTTGTTTTGTGTGTTGGCTGGTTGATTTTTCAAGACAGGGTTTCTCTGTGTAGCTCTGGCTGTCCTAGAACTTGCTCTGTACACCAGGCTGGCCTCAAACTCAAGAGATCCTCCTGCTTCTGCTGCCTGAGTGGTGGGATTAAAGGCAAGGGCCACCACCACTGTCTGCCTGTTTTTTGTTTGTTTGTTTACCTACATGTATGTGTTTGTATGTGCACATGTGAATGCAGATGTTTGTAAATGCCAGCATAAGGCACTGGGTCCCTTGCAGCTGGAGTTACAGACAGTTGTGAGCCAGATGATACGGGTGCTGGGTCCCCCACCCCCACCCCCCGTGCAAAAGCAATACATGTTCTTAACCATTTGGCCATCTCTCCAGCCCGAGACCTGTCTTAAAAACCAAAAACAAACCAGCCACATAACAAAGTCACACAAACAAAACACACATTTCCCACACAGGACACACTGACCTCTCTGTACTCACAAACTGAACCAACGTTGTGTAGATACAATGTTGTGATAAATCTCTGCCGTGTGTATCTCTCACACTGCATGCTCGAACATACATGCACACCAAACGGGACTCACTCATGGGCTACTCTTTCACAGCAGGGCCACAAAGCCTCTTCCTACCACACCCACATGCGTGCCCGACAGGTCACAAATGCACGGCTCACCCAGTTCGTACAGTTTCCTGTTCTTTCTTCGCCTGCACCTGCGCAGCGGGCATAAAGAGAAAGTTTCTCTACTGGAGGTCTAAGTGCCCCCCGCCTACCGGTTCTTCATTCCATTCCATTTCTCTTTCCTTCTCCCCTCTCTGAATCGCGCGCCTGCGCTGGTGCGCACACACACACACACACACACACACACACACACACACACACACACACACTAACAATCCCCAAATATAGTCTTCTGTCTTTCCACATAAACACACAGGCATGCGAAATCCATCCCTTCCCCCCTTTCTGTCTCCTCCTCTCTGCCCTTCTTCCTTCTTGCACACAAGCACACCCCACAGCTGCAGTGCCCAGGGTCATACTACAGTGCAGGCGCCAGGCAGGAGACAAAGGTCGCCTAGGCTCCCAGAACCCCAACTGGGAGCAGGTGGGCCTGACACCGGCTCCGTCTGTCCCTCGAGAGGGTCCCGGCGAGGTCTAGGTTAGGCACGCCAAGCTGGAGGTTCGGGCCCGCACCCCTGGACCCACCGGTGTCCCGGGCAGCTAGAGTATCCAGCGCTCCAGCATGCCAAGGGTTAAGGAGGGGGAGTCCAACCTACGCTCCTGATTGGCTGTTTCTTCGGGGCCTGCAGCCCCCGCACTTCAGTATTGGCTCGCGGCGGGCCCCGCCCTCTGGCCTGGGCGCCCCAGCCGCGAGCGCCGCCCCGGCAGCTAGCCGTGAGGTTCGAGCGTAGAGCACAGCCCAGCGCACCCGGAGCTGAAGCCTTAGCGGGAGGTGCGTCCAAAGCCCGGCCGTTCGGAGCCCGCGAGCGACGGTGAGTACTCCCGCAGCCCGCTGCAGCTCCATGCAACCCCGACGGTTCCGGCAGCGGGGCGGCGATGGCATCCTGGCTGGTTCGTGGCGAGCTGGGCGTCCCCTTTAGCTGAGGCCCGTGTCCCGCTGTTCACTGGCTTGGACCCGGACGGGAGTTGCGGGGGTGGGTGTCCGGTTCGCGTGGACCTTGGTTCTGGGCTGTTGGGCTGGTCCTGGCGTGGAAGACTTGGGGTCGCGTGTTGGATTTTGAGGAAGAGTCGGTGAGATAGGTTTGGGGTGTGCAAGTCCCGGAGCTTGGCTTGGTTTGGCTTGGAGACCGTGAGCAGCTAGGCCGGGTCGATTCAGCGTCGTTAGGGTTCAGCTGGACTTGAGCTCACACCCCGCATAGTCCGAGTGGTTTTGGGATTCCAGAACTCTCTAGACATTGTGGGAGACTAGGGCACTTTTCTTCTACACTGATCCTACACTGGCTGCCAGGCTCATGGGAAGTGGGGGGATAGCTCAGAGAGGAAGGGATAGTCTGAGGTTCTGAGGGTTATCTGGTGTTCCCAGCATCTCCCAGTAATGAATCCTCAGAGGGCGGCCCAGGTGCTGACTCCTGTGGGCCAAAGCACCAAGGTAAAGGGGTCCTTGAGGAAAAGGACTTCTTTGGAGGCTCAAGCCTCAAGCCTGATATCCATCTAATCCAGAGCTGGCTGCTTTTGAGAGCTTCGGGGTGATGAGTTGACTCTGGCCGAGAGCCAAGGCCTCTGGTTACCTCTCCATCACACCCAGGGCCATTTGCTTCTTCTCTCCCTGTGGACCTCTGATTGCCTCCCCTAGAGCCGGGCTCTTGGCGTGTGTACTGGACCCAGGACATCCTGTGTGGCCTGAGGAGATCTACCTGGGTTCTCTGCCTTTTGGTCCCAGAGACTTACCTACATCTGTGATGTCCCTTCTAGGCCTGAGGGGTTCACTGAGGAACGGAGGGGCATCGCGGAGAGAGCTGAAGATGCTCCAGCGACAGCCTCAGGACCAACCCGTGCCTGGTCAGAAATTAAGTCTCCCTTAGAGAGCCCTTCTCTCTCTTACCCACTGGCGTCTTTCGCCTGAGACATCATTTGTCTCTTTGGAGACTGATAACTTAATTCTTCCCCGCAAGGTGCCCAGAGATCATCTTGGACCCGACTTACCTCCCCCATTAAGAATCTCCCAGGATGCCGGGCGTGATGGCGCACGACTTTAATTCCAGCACCTGGGAGGCAGAGGCAGGTGGATTTCTGAGTTCAAGGCCAGCCTGGTCTACAGAGTGAGTTCCAGGACAGCCAGGGCTGTCCTGGAACCCACGTCTAGTTTCATGGCCAGGGAATGTGTCACCTGTGGGCCAGCTCTTGCTTTAAAGCTTGAGAATGTGGGAGAGCTATAAAAAAGGGAGAAACTTTGAGGTCATACACCCTCTCTCTGTACCCACTCTGGCCTGAGCCACTCACGAAGGGAACCTTTTCCTCCTCACAAAGCACGAGAAAGTCTGGTGTGGTCCTGCATGCTCTGATCACAGGATTTTGGGGGTGGCAGGCAGATCTTGTGTTCAAGGGCAACCTGAGCTTGAATAAACCAACTAATTAACAACCCACCCTGCCCTGGGTACATTTAAAAAATTATTTTTTTACATTTGTTTGTGTGAGTGCTTGCATGTGTGCCTGGTACCTGCGGAGGGCAGAAGAGAGTGTTGGATCTCCTGTAACTGGAGTAATAGATCGTTGGTGCTTGGGCCTGATTCCAGGGCTCCTCTGTAAGAGCAACAACTGCTCTTAACTGGCTGAGCCATCTCTGACCTGAAAAGCTTCCTAGCCCATCAGAAAGACTTTAGACTTTGGTCCCAAATAGATTTGTGTTCTAATCCCAGCTCCTCCCCTTCTCCACAGGGACTTTGGTAAAGTTGTGCTATAACCCCGCTGTGTGCTGTCTCCATCAAGAGATAATGGTTCCTATGTTTCAGGATGGTGTGGGGGGTCAGGTTGAGATGAATCCAAGTGAGAGTGTTTGGCTCGAATACCATTTACTTTCTTTTACAGCCTTGGGAAGTTCTGCTACCCATCCAGCCTATCTGCTGGTCTGAAAGAACCGTTTATATTGATCACATTTGGGAGACAGTCATCTAAACAGAGTGTTTTATTTCTTGCGTATCGGAGACTTACAGGATGCTTGTTCTGTGCCAGACTTTGTACAAGGCAAGAAGTGACCCAAACTGTGTGGATGGGGCTTCTGCCTATCCCTAAGTATCCTCAGGCCAGGGGCCATGTCCTTCAGGGAGGTGGCTATGTCATGCCCAGCAAGTGTTCCCATCTGGCTGGAGAGGTGGGAGCGTCATTAAGCCGATGTGATCTGAATAAGAAAAATGTGTTCTAGTCAGGGGGAACCTGGGGGATATCAGACCAGAGGTGTGAGGAGGACACGGACGACTCAGTGCAGGACCAGAAGAGGGCTGATTTGCCACAAGTATGTGGGACAGGCAAGAGGAGACAAGGGAGGCATGGGAAACAGCGGGGACCTAGAGCAGAGACCTCTATTGCCCTGCCCGGGGAGGGAGGTGGGAGCCTGACGCACAGTGTTGATGCGCTGTGAGTGGGTGAGGTGAGGGCTGACGTCAGGCCTCCTTGGGTCCCCCTAACGCTGGCTCTCTTGCCATTGTTCCCAAGAGGGGCTGAAATTTAGGACGAGACTTCCACTCTGAATCTTAAATCCAGCTTCCCACCCCACCAGCAGAGAGTCCACGTTTTCCCTCTGTCCCCCAGATTCCTAATGGGGTTCCTTTGCTCCCCAAGCAGGCTGTTTCCTGTTGTTGGCGCTGGATCTCCCTGGTACTCCCAGCTCTCCACCCAGGTCCCTAACCTCTTGGCAGAAAATCAGCAATATTCTTAATGGCCTCCTGTCGGAAGCCCCCTCCCTACTCCTCCCTCTGTCTGTCCGCCCTCAGCGCAAGCTGTAGGATGAAGGCTCCCAAGAGGCTTTTTATATCTCCTACCCCCAGCTGTCCTCAAACCACCCAGCAGCAGGCACAGAGATGGGACGGAGGTGCTCCTGGGGCACAGAGCTAGGCGGCAGGGAGAAGGCGTGAGCCTGCCAGATGCTAGGCGGACTAACCAGACACAGGGGCTGAGCGGGAGACAGCTCAAACTCCCACACTGTTCTGGTTACCGTATTTCGGGGGCTAGTCCTTGGCATTCCGCACTGGGGAGGGTGACAGCGTTTGGGTCACTGATGAATGGAGGGAAATCGTCACTGGATGGAGGTCGAAGACCAGATCCAGGACCCACATTGAAATCCTGGTGTCCTGTGAGTTTGCTATGTGACTTTAGGTCAGGCATCCTCCCTTTCTGTGCTTCCTTTCTTATCGTGTGGGACAGACAGACGTTTTCTGGGTTTGAGGGTGCTATCACGAGGGTACTGGCATAGAACCATGCAAGAACGTTATTAAAAACACAAGGGGCAGCGTTATTATTTGAAGACAGGAGGCGAGGCGTTCTGAGAGTATGGTGACAACTACCTTGCCCTGGGCAAGCAGGGCTGTCCTGGAAACCGGGTTACACAGGATGTTCCCTGTGTCTATACTTGTTCGTGGCTGAGTAGCCATGCAGTAATGGTTTGCTTGCATGGCCCCAGTTTTTTGTTTGTTTGTTTGTTTTTGGTTTGTTTTGTTGTTGTTGTTGTTTGTTTGTTTGTGTTTTTTTGTGGTTTTTCTCTGTGTAGCCCTGGCTATCCTGGAACTCACTCTGTAGACCAGGCTGTCCTCGAACTCAGAAATCCGCCTGCCTCTGCCTCCGGAGTGCTGGGATTAAAGGTGTGCACCACCACGCCAGGCTGGCCGGATCCTGTAGCCTTCTGGGAAAGAATGACCCCAGTTTCTAGGACCCACAGAGACTCCCACCCTTTCAGGAGTGAAGGGCATGGAGGGCAGGAGGTGCCCACAAGGATGGAAACCAGCCAATAGATAGGTTTTTGCATGTCTGCTCCATCCGGTCCACTTCCAGTGACTCGGTGCTCCTGGCCATCCATCCTCACTGCATGCAGCCACCAAGTCCGTCTGGGACAGCACGAGGCTCTGGGCTATGTCAGTGTGGCTGAGATTGGCAGGTCTCTGCCACAGTCTGATAGGCAAGCCGATGGGCAGGAAAGGAAATGACAAGCGCCTTTCCTGTTGCTATGGAGATGTGGGGGTGGGGTGGGGACGAGGAACCTGACATTCTTCAAGAGTCTGAGTGGAGCCGGGCTTTTTGATACAAGCCTGTAATCCCACCTTGAAGAGACAGAGGCAAGACGACTGCCATGAGTTCATAGTGAAAGGGGGAAAAACTCGGCCTGCGCACCACCACCGACACAGAAACTAGAGTGGGAAGGGGCGGGGCTTCAGACGGTGATGCCATCTGTGTAGGCAAGATCAGGCAGTTGGCCTCTAGGCTCGTTCTGGGTACCCGATGCTGGTGTCTGGCATCTGGCCAGGGCAGGCGCACTCTGGGAGGGCCATGGAAGGGGGTTGGGTCTCTATTCCAAGGACAGTGGGGAGCTACTCCGGAGCTTAGGGGGTGAGGGCTCCTGACCCCTGCCCCTTACACGCTTACGTCTTCTCTTCAAGCCCAGGGACAAGGCATCTTAGGTCTGGGTTGTGAAAGCAGGTGTTCAGAGTTTGCTATGGGAGCCGAGGACTTGAACTGGGTACCAAACGGCTCTGGCCCCTAGCTGCCACTGCATCTAGCCTTCCCGTGGAAGCCCCTGGGGATGGAGATGGTAGACAACGAGCAGACCTGTTGGGGACTCCTGGAACAGGGTGCTGGCTGGGATGGAAAGACCCGTGGTCTGGTCCATTGTTTTGTTTTGTTTGTTTGGTTTGGTTTGGTTTGTTGACAGAAACGCCTTGCTCTCTATTCCTGGGTCTGGGTCCTACAGCTGATGAGCGCTGAGCTCGAACAGGAACCCAGTCCGACCTCCCATCTCTTTGGCTCTAGTGACCATCACTCCAAGTCTGGCACTGCCTAGGACCCTGACTGGCGGTGCCCTTGGATTTCTGATCAAGCGCCTCCTGTGTGTAGGTGGCACCGCCCCCGGCCCAGAAGAGACTTCCCCAAGCCCACCTCCTGGCCTGCTCCTTTGCCTTCTTGGCTGGGATGCAGAAGCTGTGAGGGTGTGGGTGTGGGCAGCAGCCAGGAGCACTCAGATTACAGTGTAAACACAGCCTGTCAATATTTACTTCTGCCTGGAGCCAGAACCTCCCCCTCCCACCTGCTGCCCCTGCAGGTGCCCCAGGCAAGCCTGGTGAGGAGAATCAAGGCCAAGTGTAAAGACCCCACTAAGACACACTCTCTCTTCCAGGCCTCAGTTTCCCCATTTGCAAAATGACACAGCTGGAACCATCATCAGCCATTTTCAGGCTCCTAGAGCCTTAAGCACACGGAGCCCAACCATGACCACGTGTGGGCCTGCCAGGCGACGGTGGGCCTGTTGCATATGACCCTTGAGCTCTGGCCCTGTGCCCTGAGGGGGAGACAGCACAGCCCCTGTTTTAGATGGTCCTCGAGAGCATGCTCAGCAGAGCTGGCACAGGAAAAGATGGAGAGATGGCTGTGGCAGCCCTTGATAGTCCCAAGAAATGTTTTATGATTCTCTGAATCCAGATGATGGCTAACACCAAGGGTGGGGACTCTAACCCCAAGGCCTCCCAGTGCTCTGCTTGGAAAGCCAGGGTTTAAGTAGGACACCCCACCCTCCCCCCAGCCAGACGTCAGAGCTCCTGATAAATGGGCTGACATCCAGGACTGAAATGACCTCATTGGCATGTGGTTGGGAGAGGGATGCAGGGGGTCGAGGCCTTCTCGCGGGGAGGAGGACTCATTTCCTAAGCAATGATTTTGCAGAATGGAGTTCACTGAGCAGTGATTTTGCAGAATGGAGTCCACTGAGCACATGAGAGTGGCTGCGTCCCCTCTGCTCAGAGAAGAAGGGACTGCAGGGGGTGCTGGCAGGCTTAAGGGCAAACAGCCTCTGAGACAGGGTTTCTCTGTGTAGCCCTGGCTGTCCTGGAACTCACTCTGTAGACCAGGCTGACCTTGAACTCAGAAATCCGCCTGCCTCTGCCTCCCAAGTGCTGGGATTAAAGTCGTGCGCCACTCATCACTTTTTAAAAAATCATTTAATTAACAATTGAGCTTTGATCTCATGTCGCCCAGGCTGTCCTGATCACTCTGGGTAGCTACTCTCCTCCTCCTCGCACCTCATGAGTGCTGGGATTGCAGGTTTGCGCAGGCATGGGGATAGAACCCAGGGCCTCGTGTATGCTAGGCGAGCACTCTACCCATTGGGCTATGGCTCCAGCCCTCTTGCCCATGTCAACCTCTTGCTTTGTACCTTCTCCCTGAGCTTGGTTTCCTCTCTAATGTTGAACTGTTGGAACTTTTTCTGGACAATAGTTGCAAGAGTTAGAACAGGTCCTGTTTCAGGGTCCCTGGTTCAGTGCTGGGGAGCCCAGGGGTTCCACAGAGCCCAGCCACTGTCACGGCCCAACTGTGATAAGATGACATTAGCACAGGGATCTTGTGCTGCCATAATTGTGAGCAGTGTTCCCAGGGCACACGCAGCCTGGTGTCGACAGTGTGTTCCTCTGCATAACATTCAGTCCAAGGTACCGATTTCACAGCTCCCACAGACCCGCCCATCAGTCCCCCACCCAGGCTGTCCCAGGTGTGAGTGCTGTCCCTTCTCTTTGCCTTTGACTTTATCAGTGTCAAGTCTTTTTTTTTCTTAATTAAATTTAAAAAATTTTTTTAATTACATCCCACTGACTGCCCCCCTCTCCATCACCCCCTTCCCATTACCCCCTCCCACAGTCCTTTCCCCCTCTCCTTCTCCTTTGAGTACCCTCCCTCCCCTGGCGCCCCAAGTCTCTTCGAGGCTAGCACATTCTCTCCCACTGAGGCCAGACAAGACAGCCCAACTAGTAAAACATATCCCATGGATAGGGAACAGCTTTTAGGGTAGCGCCCCTCCCCCTGCACCAGTTGTTCGGGACCCACCTGAAGGCCAAGCTGCACATCTGTTACATATGTGCAGGAAGGCCTAGGTCCAGCCTGTGTATGTTCTGTGGTGGGTGGTTCAGACTCTAAGAGCCCCAAGGGTCCGGGTTAGTTGACTCTGTTGGTCTTCCTGTGGAGCTCCAGTCCCCTTTGGGGACACACAGTCCTTTTTCCTATTCTTCCATAAAAATTCCCAAGCTCAGCAAGGCAGTGGTGGCGCACGCCTTTAATCCCAGCACTTGGGAGGCAGAGGCAGGCGGATTTCTGAGTTTGAAGCCAGCCTGGTCTACAGAGTGAGTTCCAGGACAGCCAGGGCAACACAGAGAAACCCTGTCTCCAAAAAAAAAAGAAAAGAAAAGAAAGAAAGAAAGAAAAGAAAAGAAAAGAAAAGAAAAGAAAAGAAAAGAAAAGAAAAGAAAAGAAAAGAAAAAAAGAATCCCCAAGCTCCATGCACTGTTTGGTTGTGTGTGCTGTATAGTGTCCACTCTTAACACACGAAAGCTTCTTGGGGCCTGGTTCCTATCCTCTCCTGGTGCCTGTTCCTGAATCTGCTCTTTGTTAAGCTGAGTTGTGTCCTGTTGGGTATAAAGGTGTAAATATCCGTGACTAACATTCGGGCTGCTCTCCGTTGGGGCCAACGTGACATTCTTGATCGTGTCCATACGTGTCTGACTTAGGTAGCTGCCACACCGTCCTCTGACATCAGTGTTCTCTTTCAGAGCAGATCATCCCCCAAGCCCAGTAGTTGGCCTAGAACAGGCTTCCAGGGCCCTTTTTGTCTCAGCCTGGCTCCTCCTCGTGAGCCCCGCCCCTGCCCTCGGGGCCTGGCAAACCCTGAGCTGCATTCTACCAGATTTGGATTCCACTGTACCTGGTGTTCCTCAGGTTAGGGAAGGGGATCTGGCCCTGCAGGGGAGCCCCTCACCCTCGGGCATGTCCTGCCATTGATTGGCTGTAGGGCTTAGGCTCATACATTCCCCTCCCCCACCCTGAGTTTCCACCCTCTGCCAAGCATCCCTTTGGGACAGCCTGTGGTGGCGGACTGATGGGTGAGCCTGTGGGAGCTGTGGAATGGGTACCTATCTTGGTCCAAATGTTATACAGAGGAACACACTGATGGCTTCTGGTGGTGTCCCTCATTTGGGGACTACTTGTTCCCGTCAATAAAGCCTTCCTCCTTCCAGGGTTGGGCCAAGATAACCTCAACCCCAGCTGCCCTGAACCTCAACAGAAGGCCCTAGGAGAGAAGGTGGGCTCGATCCCCTTCCTGATAGCTTCCCGTGTCTGCCCCACCCGAGCAGGTTTAGAAGAGACAGCCTGGGCACTAGGCCAGCCTGGGTGTGTGTTCTACCACTCCCTGGCCCTGGCCCTGGCCCTGGCCTTGGCCCTGGCCCTGGCCCTGGCCCTGGCCCTGGCCCTGGCCCTGGCCGGTCCAGTCTGTCTTCACCTACAGAGTTGTAAGAAGGCATCCGACGATCTCTGTGGCCATCAAATCCCAGCCTGCAAGGAGCTCAGGTCCAGTGAGGGGAAAATCTGACACCACGTGCAATGCCGCCCGCCAGAAACATCGTTCCAGAGAGAGGGAAAGAAGCAAAACGGGGAGACACGGGAGAATGGCGGAGATGTGGAGGCTGGAGTCGGTGACCAGAGCAGGACAGCCGGGAGGAGGGCAGCAGGGTAAAGATGTGGAGGAGGAGTTTGGGGCCGCAATAACAGGAGGCGCATAGAATCAGTGATGGGGCCTGTTACGGTGGAGGGTGGCCGATATGGCTGAGCGGTGGCCTTGGGGGACAGGAGTAGGAAGAGATGGATAGGAAGGAGGCTCGTCAGGGGAGGGGAAGTGAAGAATTGGCATTTCATTCTAAGAGTGATGTCAGGTTCCTGGAGATCTTCTATATAGACCCCTTTGGATTTGTTTTCAGAAAGGCTCTGGCTGTTATGTGATGGACAGACTGTAGGGGGCAGGAGCGAGCAGAGGCGCCCTGTCCACTAAGAGACATGCCCTGACCTAAGGGTGTGGCTGTGCTGGTGCACTTCCAGAGGCTGGGTTTTAGCTTCTGTGGGGATGGAGAAGGTAGAAGATAGCCATGCAAAATGCTGCTAGACCACCATCCCTGGTACGAAGGCTCGGTGTCCTCCCCGGCTGGACCGACCCATCTCAAACCCACACTCAAGCTCAGCCTTGCCGTTCTCCCAGTGACCCAGTTCTCACAGCCCAGCTCCCAGAAACCCAGAGGACCTGAGCCTACGTCCCCTGCCTACTGAGAAACGAGGTCAGGGGCCACGCTTACAAGGGACACCAGCTCTGTATCCCCGACTACAGCCCTACCCGAGGTGGCTCTGTGGCTTTGTGGTTCCTGGATGTCATTTCTTCCTCGAGTCTCTGGGTGGTCAGCGGACTTCCTCCTGTGCTTCCAGGAACAGTGGGCAGGGTGGGGGTGGTAGGGGAGACATAAGAGGGCAAGAGAGTTCAACTGAAGTCCCTGGGAATGGAATGTGGGCATCCTCTAGACTTACTTCCTCTTGGGGAGACAAAGAGATGGGGAAACAGCTCAGTAGATAGGGTGTTTGCTGCTCACTCACTCGTGAGGGCCTGACTTCAGATCTTCAGCTCCCTGTAAAGAGGTGGGCGTGGCCTGTGAGAGTCAGAGATAAGAGGGTCCCAGGGGCTGGCTGGCTACCAGCCTGGCTCCAGGTACAGTGAGAGATCCTGCCTTAAGGGGAAAAGTTGGAGCCCAATAACATAGGACACCTGCTGCCCTCCTCTGCCCGACAGACATGGGAGCATGTACCTGCATAAACCCATATGCACACATCACACACAAGTGTACCGTCAATATTGCACTCGCGTGCACCAAACTTTTAAACACACACACAGAAAAGTCTCAGAGAGGACAAGAGCTTGTCTCTGGCCACCCAGTAAGTTCAGTTCAGTGACTCGGAGCTGAATCCAGGTCCCTGATCCTGTGGTTTTTTTCTGTTCAGTGTGTCGCTTCTGGGGCCAACAGGCAAGGGTTTCACCTCTGTTGCGGAGTCCCAGCCAGGGTTCTTTGGTGAATGGGCATCTCTGACCTAGGATGGGTGCTAACACCTTCCGCTGTGTGGCATGGTTGAGGACGGATGACAAGTTCTCAGGGCTGAAGGTGATGCACGGGGCGAGTCTTTAGTATTGGGGACAATTGCTGCTGTGATGGTTCTGACCTCAGTATTGTACGTTTGTGCATAGTGCGTATGTGTGTGTGCATGCACGTGCATGTGTGTGTGCGTAACTGTCTACCCTGCCCTCCTTTTCTGTTTGTTGAAACAGAGTCGGTTACTGATTTGCCAAGTCAGCCAGGCCGTCTGGTCATTCAGTCCGAGGGATCTCCCTGTCTCTACCTTCCTAGTTTGGGGGTTACATGTATGGAACACCATGCCTAGTTTTTTTTTAATTAAAGACCTGTCTGTCTGTCTTGTATGTGCCTCCATGAGTCTGTGTACACCGTGTGCATGTAGGTGGCCCACAGAAGTCAGAAGAGGACACCGAATCCCCTAGAACTGGAGTTACAAAGTGGTTGTAAGCCACCTGATATGAGTGCCAGAAACCAAACCCCAGTCCTCTCCAAGAGTCATGGCTCCAGCAACCCCACGCACAGCTTTTCTTATGTGGGTTCTGAGGTAGAACACAGATCTTGCTCAGACTGCAAACTCTAATCCAAGGCCCTGTCTGGAGTCTTCTGGAGCGCGGGAAGGGGCTGCACTGGTCCCTGTGCTATCATCCATGTTACCCTGGGGGACGCGGGTGGACGGAGGTGAGGAGATTCGTGTTGTCGGTCCATCTTTTTTTTTTTTTTTTTTTTTTGGTTTATTTTCGAGACACGGTTTCTCTGTATAGCCATGGCTGTCCTGGAACTCACTTTGTAGACCAGGCTGGCCTCGAACTCAGAAATCCACCTGCCTCTGCCTCCCTAGTGCTGGGATTAAAGGCGTGCGCCACCACGCCCTGCTTGTCGACCCATCTTATGTAATATAAATTACTATATTCCAGCTAGCCCCTATGAAAGACATATAAGCCTGGCATTTTATTTACAAGCTGGAAGCCTAGCTTGGATGGGCCTTGGAGCTGTTCTAACTTACACTCCAGCCGCATGTCCCTTGTTACTCGCTGTTTCTCCTGGTCACGTGCTCATGACTGGCTCCTCATGGCGGCGTCCTCCTCCCCCTTTCTCTCCTTTCTCCTTCTTCCTCGGTCTCCTCTGAGTGGAAACAAACCCTTCTCCCCTAGATTGCTCTTTGTCAGGGCATTTTATCACAGCAACAGAGACGGTATGAGGACAGCCGGGCCGAGTAGCTCCAGAGAAGGCTCAGGGCTTGGGTGGAGGCTCTTGGTGGCCGCCCAGTGCCTCTGCTTCAGAGCTGCTCCTGATCTCTCTGTGGGGGTCGCCCCTCTTCGACGTTCTGTGATAATGATGGAGTCTGTTGAGGGTGCAGGGTGTTAGGCACAGGACTGAGCATGCTATGGTATCAACTCCTGGCTCCTCCCATCAGCCTCTCCAGAGGCACTTCACATCATTCCTGTTTTATCCTTGGGGAGGCTGAGGCCCAGAGGCTACTGGTCTCTCATAGCCAGAAGGTGGCCAAACTGGATTTAAAATATTTTATCTCTCTTTTATCTTATGTATATGAATGTCTAGCCTACATGTATGTATAGAATATGCATATATGTGTATGTATAAGTATCTATATGCACCAGATATGCACAGAGTCCAAGAAGGCCAGGAGAGGGCATTGTATCTCCTGGAATCGGGGTTACAGACAGTTGGGAGCTGTCAAGTGGCTGCTGGGAGCTGAACCTGGGTCCTCCTCAAGAGCAGCCAGTGCTCTTAACCACTGAGTCATCTTTCTAGTTCTGGGAGCTGGATTTGAACTTGGGTGTTTTGACTCTAGAGTCCAAGGGATTTGTGTATGTGCCTGTGTGTGTCTCATGGTCTCTGGTCGAAGTTCTTAAGCACCGTGTGTGTGTGCGCGCGCGTGTGTGTGTGTGTGTGTGTGTGTGTGTGTGTGTGTATGTGTGTGTTGGTCATTGCTCTCCTTCAGTTTACTTCTTCACCTCAGCCACAGTCATTGTGCCAAGGCAGCTGTCTGGACTCGATGCTTTGCCCACCATGGGAGGGAAGTCACAGTAATTCTCCTGAAGTCTTTCTTCAGCGCAACTCTGGGATGAGCAGATTGAGACCCTCAGGAAAACAAATCCTAAAGTTTGAACCCTAGCAGATCCAGGGGCAGCATCAGAGGGGGGGAGGGGAATTAGGAGAGATGCAGTTAGAAGTGGGAGGAAGGGGGCTTGAAAGGCAGACAATGGTGGGATTCTAACAGGACTAACATATGGTGCCAGGCATGGGGTGTCTGGGCTCTCCAGGAAGCGTGAGCGTGAGGGAGGCTTGTGGGAGAGCTAGACACACCAGCAGGGAAGTTGTTGGATGGTATTGTGTAGGTGTGTGGGCGAGAATCTTTAAAGAACCAGAGGAATGGGGGCCACTAACTGGACCCAGGGGTTTGGTGTTTGAGCTGAAGTGGCAGAGCCGGGAGTGAACCTGGACAGCTGCAGTCTGCACTGTCACCCACTGTGTTGCTTTCTCTTTAACCCTGTGCCTCTGTTCTTGGTAAACTGCCCTCCACCAGGGAGAGTCTCTGCCGCTGTAGAGGCCTAGGGCTTAGGGTGTCTCCAGGAAGCGCGGACTCCATCCCTAGAGTGCCTGCCTGTTGCTACAGAGGCGCCACAGGGAGGCCTACAGGGGAGCGGTTCCCTTCCTGTTCAGCTTTGCAGGGATCCTCTGCCCCCCACGCCTAGCACCTCCCCTGCGCATAGCAACAACTCTGGGGTCCTTAGCTGCCATTGGACACAGGAAGGCTGCTCTTAACGGATGAAGTCAGTGTTCAACGTCACAGGCTAAGCTAGTGGAAGGACTGGCGTCTGCACCTGGACGGGTCAGACTCCGAGGCTCCTGTCATGCTTTGTAAGCTGGTAGGAGCAGCCTGGGATGTCACACCTTTCTAGGAACAGTGTTGTCAGCCTGTGCCAGCCCCACCCCAACCCCAGAATTTAAGGGCCATGGAAGCAGACTGTACAGCGTTGCTTTCTGGGTTCTCAGGTGTGTGGGAGAGCCACCAAGAGGGACGCTGGCTACCAGGGTATCTCTGACTTCTTCCTGGAGATCCTGACTTAGGAGGTTTGGAGTGGGGTTCAGAAACCTGCATTTCCAGCTGACTCCCTGAGTCTCACCTTGCGGGGGTGGCAGGTGTCATTTGGGAAATTCCAACTGGTTAGACAGCTGTTTGTGTGTGACCCAGCACTGTGCCCCGGCATTCAGGTTTGTCATTTCCACCATCAGAATATCACTCAGTTGGGGACATCAGCGTAAAGCAGTCGAGGAATCCTTAGATTCCCTCTCTAACAGTCACGAAGACCTTGGCGATCCGGAGGAAATGGTGGCTCAGGGAGTTTGGGCAGCGTGCCCAAAGCCAGCTTAAAGTGGCTGTAATACTTAATGCTGACTGTCAACTTGAGAAGATGTAGAATTACCTAGCAGGCAAACCTCTGGGCACATCCATTAGAGAGTTTCTACCCTGGATTAGCTGAGGTGAGAAAACCTGAACCTGACTGTGGACGGCATCATTCCAAGGCCTGGAGGTCCCAGACTGTACCAGAGAGAGAAAGCTGGGCTAGTCTTCCGGACCCTAGATACAGTGTGACTCGCTGCCACCTGTCCCCCTGACTTCTGCCTTCCCCACCTTGTGTGTGTGTGTGTGTGTGTGTGTGTGTCTGTCTGTCTGTCTGTCTGCATCAGGTGCCCACAGAGGCCAGAGATGTAGAACTCCTGGAGCTGGAGTTCTAGGTGTGTTTGCTGCCTAACTTCGGTTCTGGGAACTGAACTCAGGTCCTTTGCAAGAGCCGTGCATGCTCTTAACCACTGAGCCATCTGAGCCCCTATGTCCTGTCTTGAATTGTAAGCCTCCTTTACGTTGCTCTTGCTTTTTTCCCCCAGTAGTTGATCTCAACATCTGGAAATGTGCCTAGTGCAGTGGCTGAGCTGAGATTAGAGCCTGCATCCCTGGGCTGGTGAGATGGCTCAGTGGGTAAGAGCACCCGACTGCTCTTCCGAAGGTCCAGAGTTCAAATCCCAGCAACCACATGGTGGCTCACAACCATC